>NC_135860.1:31011591-31219091 GCF_031162955.1 Sander vitreus | reverse complement strand
AGCTATGCCTCAGGGAAATGATTGTACAACTAAAAACTCCAGTCTGCTCCTGTGTTAAGATGGTTAGCGTCTCCGATCTGGGTCACACCTCGTCAAGGCAGGTGAGGGGGGGGCGGACCTCCCAGATGGCAGAGACGGCATGGACCTCATGAGCGAAGAGTCGTGGGGGCGTTCAGTGGAGCGCGAGCGGGATGTGGGGCGCTCTATAGTGGGCCGCTGGTCTGCCGAGCGGGACCTGCTGTGATACTCGTGTCTATCCATGGCTCCGTGGTTCCTACAGAGGTTATTGAGAGATAGGCAGGCACTCAGTGGGGCCCCAGCAGGGCAGGGACAGTATGCTGGCAGGATGGACAGTATGGAAATTAGCTGCACCCTCAAAACTCCTCCGAAGTGCATGTGTTTAAGCAGCATACCTGGTTTTTTTTGCACGTTTTAACCCATTTGATACAAATCACATACTATATTCAACATTATTGCTGACCAGTTTCCATATCATATAGGCCTTTTTGCAGTTGACATGATATTCACTGTCATGGACTACCAAACATGTCTCCATAAGCTGTAAGCTGTATGGAAATGAAAGTATATTAATAACGCATGTAAAGTAGAAAGAACCCATTCAAAAATGACCCTACAATCTACTTTGGACACTGGTCTGCCGTGATGTCAAGTTTATATGATTTGCATAAATGTTTGCAGTTAATTGGCTGAAACAAGCAAAAATACAGGTATGGTCCTTTAAAGTGAAAAAATGAAATTATTCAGCAACTCTTGGAGAACAGACAACACCACTTTCATGTTAAAAGGGCTAGGTGAATGAACAGTGAAGTCCTCAGGTAGTGCAGACCTAGCAGGGACAATGTGCTGTCTCTCTTCACGTGGTGGGTGAGTGTTCATTTGCAGTCTGTTTCAGGTAGAGTGAAATGTGAGGGAAAAGTGAAGTGTGTCTTTACATTGCATTTGGCTCGTTATATCTGGTATTTCCTGAAAAATGCCCGGCCGTCATAAGTATTTTGGCACAGTGAGGATAAAGGCAAATCTTGTTGATCTGAGGAGCTGGAGGAAAAAAGGCAGGTGAGGTTTCTCAACCAAGAAAAATCACTGATAGTTTACATGGATATTGTTTAACTTTGCAGAGAGAAAAGAAGAAGAAGAAGAAGAAAAATATTTCATAGACCTGAATCACACTGCACATATCACAAAAGCAAAGGAAATATTTTTTGTGAAACTGACATTTGTAAATCGTATCCCTTTCAGAAGTTCATAAATAAAACAAACAGTATTTAACCAAACCATTATACCATTCTTATTCTGAAGCATAGGAGAGTTTGTGTATGCACAATACAAATAGGTGGGAGCTGCTTCTAATAAGGCTAATAGACACCAAAAGATTTTCTTCTAAATCATGGCTTTGTTGAACATTTTTGAGAATGTGGAAGAAAAACTTACTTCAAAGTCATTTCAATCATTTGAATTTGAATGAATAAGTCAGTCTTGTCAAAGCCTTGTAGTGTCTGTAGCCTTTTGCAGTATGAAAAATTGTCCAGTAGAGGAGATGTCCCTTCTGTCTCCAACAGCAAAACAAAGGCTCATCAGTCAGTGACCTTAAGTAGCCTTTAACATTCTTAATCTGCAGTCATTTACAGTGATGGTCGACATTATCATTTAGTGGATTCACATCGTGAGGTTGTTATGGCCCAGGATTAATGGGCAATGTGAAGGTTATGTCTGTTACAAATCAAACTTCTCATTAGGTGTAATTTGATGGATATAGCCATAACATAAGCATACTGAACTGTGGAATAGCACTCCTCACTATTTTCTCAAACTGAGTCCAAATATTAGTTTTCTGTACTTGGAAAAGCTGCTGGTTGGATGCGTTTACGCTGCAGGCTTTGTCCCACTCGGGGTACACTCTGGGGCGATGCACTGAAACAACAGAACCATGACAAACATTGTCTCATGTTCTGGGGGGAAACCACCTAAACTAAGACACTTGTCAAAAGGCTCAAACTCTACTAATGCTCTCTGTTGCTCATCTCCGTCTTTTCTTCCTCTTCCATTTGTCTTTTGTTTCTTTATTCTGCCCTCATTTCTTTTCAGTTCTTAGTGTTGCTTCTACTCTGCCTGGGTGCAGACAGAAACAAACTGTATGAAGAGAGGAGAGGGAATCTACTCTATCCCTCTGTGAATAACACTGAGGTGCTAGCTACTTTCCTTTCAGACCAAAAGAAAGGGAGAGACAAGAAGACGGAGGGCTCTCGTTAATGGCTATCTAGGCTATAGGCTGAGCCTGAAGTCGAGCCAAGCTGGGCCTCAGGGAAACTTTGTGACACTTTAATAAAGTCAGTCAGGCTCTCGGGCTGGGTTCTGAGGACTCATCACTTTTTTTCATAGAAATGGCACAAACGTCACGTTATTCCTGACTGAAAGCCAGATGGCAGCAGGCGAAAGATTGAAGACAGAAAAAAAGTGGAGTCATTTACAGTTTCTCTGGAGGGGGGGGGGATGTGAGTTCTTTCTTTTTATTGGTGCACTAGAACGCTGGCGTGGGTCCTGGAGATGGATGGGTGTCAGCAGGCCTTTCTATGGGTGCTTGAAACGGACCTGGCAGCTCATTTTGGCTAGACACAAGAAGCCAAAGGGCAAACAGAGGATTTACAAAGCTACTGTGCAGCTCAGAGCAATGCATCCCAGATGCCATTGTATAGGTGAGCAAGAAGCAGCTGCTTGTAAAAAAAAATAAAATAAAATAAAAACACTAAAATTCATACACACACCACTGAGCAACATACCGCTGTTGGTATAATGTGCATGGGTACATGAACAAGGACATCAACGAAGAGACAGTCAGGTGCTGGCCAGCACTTTACTCAACAACCAGTATATACACAGAGCTGGCATCAGCAACACAAATAGCTCTGAACCTCAACATACAGAGGTAGTTGTGTGTTATTGTTTCACATCGACACAACTTCAGAGCTGTGATGACGCTTTAACAAAAACCGATATCGGACAGGATATCATTTTCTGTCATCACATGTACGAGCACGGGGAAATTAAAGACGGACGAGGGACAACTTGAGGTGACCACAAGATGGCGGATGCACAGATGCAGCAGCAGTGCATGTCAATACCTCTCGTAGTCATAGTCGGAGGAGTAGGCGCCTTCAGAATAGGCGCGGGCCATCCTAGTGGAACGCAGTAACCTGACTGCTTCCTCTCGGCAGATCGGATACACGCGATGGTTGCGGCTGGCGGAAAAATATCACAACTGGTCAGCATTTAATTTTTTTTTTTTTCAGCAAAAGGGGAAGTAACATGAAATTCAAAAAAAACCTGCAAAGGAAGAAAACGTGGAGTACACCTTTGGTATTCCCATTACAGACTTACTCTATCCGTTCTCCGTCTGAACTTCCCACAGAGCTACAGTGATCACATATGGACTGACGGCTAGCATATACTTCTTCGCTACGAATGAATCAACGTGTTTGCAGGAGAAACCACCTCTGCTGGACAAAGCTTCACAAACATAGAACACTTATCCATTTTCAGTATTGCCATCGTCACTTTGTTTTTGGTGGATAAGGTGAAAAGACAAATGAGGATTTAGCTCATCTAGGAATCACACCTGCTCACGTGATCCATTTTTGGAGATGAGAGGAATGTTATTATGAGAATGACTGAGATGATGAAAAGAGAGAATAAGCAATGCTGATACTGGATGGATGAAGTGTATGGCCACAGAGTCACTCATTTTTTCAATATACTGCACTACTAAAAGGTAATGTATAGGTTATGTATATAATTGATTTTTGCAGAAGAAATATATACTTAACACAGCACAACACTGATGGCACTGACCATGGCCGGGTAATAGGAAGCAGCATCTTCAGTGCATCAAAAACTATGTGGTGTGATGTTCCTTAACACAGTGTAGTTAGGGTGGGGCTGGGTACCGAACTTCCATACTTTTTAGGCACCGACCAAACTGACTCCATAGCATTGAGTATACCATATTTCCATACCTAAAGGAGTAGATCTCATCAGTGTCGGTGAGCCAATAAGCATGCAGCATGCTTCTACCAAGATACTGCCTGCAATTGGCTGTCTAACATTACACGTTGTAGAGGCATGTAGGAAAAACTCTACTCACAGAGACGGGGCTCATGTGTGTGTGATTTGTGTTTTGAGAGGCTTGACTACAGTGTGCATCACATAGGTGTAAAGGAGCTGGAATGTAATTGTACTGTTAAGTTTTCATTGTAACGTTGTAATTTCTTCTTGTTAAAATGGATTTTATTGGTTTTATTTGATTGGTAGGATCGTTCAGGAACCAATTTTCAAATTCACGGATACCCAGCCCTAAGTTAGCCTGAGTGTCAAGTGACTACTACAGTATGAGGTTCTTACAGTGACAGAAAAACATGCCATAGTGTCAGTGGCATGTGTCAGTGCCATGTGTTCAACACCCAACTGAAAGATTCCCTTAAGAAAAGAAAGGGGTTGCGGGTTGGAGTTGAGGCGGTGTTGGGCTGGAAAGATGCAGAGATGAGGGCTTCATGCATGCTCAGGTAAATGTCTACCTGGGGTCCTTCTGAGGATCATCGATAGGCTGAGTATGTCTGGTTCGAGGTAGGGTGAGAAAATGGCTGCAACCACATGGAGGGAGAAGAGAAGACAGAGATGGATCTGAGATGGCGCCAAGGAAGAAGTGGAGGAGGAGGAGGAGGAGGAGGAGGAGCAGAAGAGAGGGAGAGAGAGAAAGGATTGGAGATAGACAGAATCAAAGGCAGCAAGATGGAGGGTTGAGGAAACTGAGGGAGAGAGAACGAGAGATTTCTCACAGAAACAGGCCGTAAAGAGACTGAGAAAGCTCATAGGAAAGGTTGATGTAACAGTTTCAAAGAGGAAAAACAGGCGAGGAAGATAAAGAGAGGCTGAGAGATCGGATGGCGAGGAGATGTCTTCCTCAGCTTTACCACACAGACGGATGAAAGTGGTACACCGAAGCACTCACGGATTAAAGAACAGAACAGCACAGTCCAAACACCTAAAACCTGCTCGGTGTCACTTCTACTGAATGATTAGACAACGTAAGACCATGCACATTACTCTTTTACAGACACAACATTTTAAAAAAAGTAGGAATATACAGAGAAAAAGACAGGGGGAAAAAAGCAGCCTCACAAAAAGCTACACAGATTCTAGAGGAGATCTTTTAATATTGTCGGAGTTCTGGTACAATTCCAAATTCTCCATGACTAATTTCCTGTGTCATTTTCAACTGTTTTCAATAAATAACCGGACGCTGTTAATTAAAGCAGCTGAAATACACTCAAGTGAGCACTGTCCCAGACAATTTAGATGAGTGCATTTTCTGCGTCTGACAATGATTTAGGCCAAGCCTCCGAAATATCAAATAAAGTTAATTGGACAGGGGGAAGTAGCTGCGGCCTGGCAGTGCCAAGGCTATGATTGGACTCTTGGAGCAACATTTTCCAACCCTCACAGAAAATAAGTGCTGATGGTGGATAACTGACCACTTCCCCTTGACCACCATTTTCAGGAAGATAGTGATATACATGCAGATAATGTATACTGTATGCAGCATTTGCATGAGCATTGGCTCCAAATGTTTCCTGCATAATTTTAGCCTCCAGAATCCAAGATGGTATAAAAGCTAATTGTTAATTACTCAGTGTGTGTAATTACGCAGTGCAGTCTTACCAAAGTCTCGTGTTCATGCAGGATTTTAACTGTGATACGACTTTTCTGATGATTTGGTGAATTAACAAAACATTCAGGATCATACTGTTTATTGGCTGTTTGCTGTGTTTTGTTTGTTTTTAACGATAAGATTCCTCTTTTTTTTTCTTCTTTTTTTAAAGATTATTTTGGGGCATTTAAGGTCTTTATTTGTATAGGACAGTTTATACTTGAAAAGGGAGAGAGGGGGGGAATGACACGCAGCAAAGGGCCGCAGTCGAACCTGCGACCACTGCACCGAGGAGTAAATCTCTATATATGAGCGCCCGCTCTACCAGGTGAGCTACCCAGGCGCCCAAGATTCCTCTTTTTAAGAAATACTGTTTGCATAAATGATGCAAGGAAGATAGAGGAAGCAAGTATTAAGGGATAGGGAATCCACACCACTGTGTCATGAGCAATATTTCCAAGGAATGGAGAAGGTTGCTCTTTAAAAGCAAGAATATAAGAAATATCAAAAGCGCTCACAGACAACATCACCTTCCGGAGAGTTTAAGGCAAACGGCGTCGTGCATAAGTGTAGGCTCGCACAAACACCTCCTTGCATGTCTACTCATCAGCCCCCACTTGTGCCTGTCAGCATCTGCTCATGCATGCCCGCGGATGTGCATGCATCTACTGTACACAAGTGTAAGCTGGAGAGCGTGTGTGTGTACCTGTCAGGTGAGTAGTTATCGTCGGACACACTGTGGTGGTCCACTCTAGTGGAGGAGCTGTACTGAGAAGGCCTAAGGTCAAAGGCTGGGTCCAGACTTCTGCTGTGTGACAGAAGTGGACTGGATCACCCCTCACGTAATTTACACACTGCCCCCTACTGGCACATGGCCTCATGTTTATGTGAGGCATTCAGAGTAACCGCCAGAAATACCGCATTCATACATTGGGGTGATGTGGCAGTACAATCCCTAATCTCTAAGGATCCCCTACGCATGGACATTAAGGCATCCTCTTTCAACATGCGTTTGTTCTTGAAATATATCAACAGGGTGTTAAATACATCCATATCCAAAACAAAATCAAAACACAGCGTCCACCCAGAAATCAAGCCCAGGAAGTTGACTGAGCTTTAGTTACCTGGAGGGTGGGGGAACGCTGGGAGAGCGCGACCGCGCCCGGTTAATATCATCCGACCGAGAGCAGTGGTTAGACGACATCACCTGCTCGGGGACAGACAACGTGGAGCTCTGGAAGTCTCTGCCATTGGACCGGTAGTCTGTGAAGACAAGAGTGGATAAAGAAAGGGAGGGAAAGAGGGACAAGATTCTTTTTTTTTAGATGAATCTGTAATAATATTCTGACACCAAAATGATTGCAGTGGCGGGCTTTAAATTGCTAGACAAATACACTCAATTTCACCTTGTGAATTCTCTGCATTTTTGAGTGAGTGATATGGCTAAATCTGTAGCTTTTGATAATGAAAAGATATGACAGCTAATGGTGCAGATCCAGTGTAACCCCACCCTGTAATAACTTAGAAGAAACAGACCCAACTTTATAAAACGGTGCTAATCTGCACAGGCACAGATTTTCTTTTTTCTCTTTTAGTTTCTACATTCCAAAGATGAGGACTACGTTTCAATAAAGGTGGAATCCATCTGCTGTGTTAACATAGTGCATTAAACATGAACATAGCATTTAAAAAAAAAAAAGAAAGTGAAACATTATAATGATTTTTTTTCTGAAAGACTGATTTGTCCATTGAACTTGAAAGAGTTCATTACCTGATAATCAGACATGGCAAGCAGCCATGGTTAAGGTCAATGCTTAGCGCTATTAAAGTTGATTGATATTCAATAGAGTGTATAGCACATTAAAAAGAAAACCCATGAATCAAAAGTTGAAAAAGAAGGAAAGGTAAGAAAAATTGAAGAATTGAAGAAATGTTGGCCTACACTTAAGAAAGTTTGACATATAAATATGGTAGTTTGTTTTGATGGGAGGTAGCTGTGCATGCTAGTTAAAACAATCAATCAATTTACATATTTCAAACTAAATGATCCAAGTAGATGCAAGTCAAATTCCTCCATAATGTACTTCTACCATTTCTATACAGATTTTAATAAACGCTAGCTAAAGATGAAGTGGAAAGAAATAGAAGAAATTAACAATATACTTTCATCATTATGATGCAGATTAGATTTAAAAAAGGAACACATCTGCCATTTCTAAACAGCAGCACCAACACAGAGCCTCCTGCAGCAGAGCAATCAACTTCCATGCAGAGCCAAATTAAGTCTATTCTTCCTCTTGACATGCTGCTTCACGCATGAGTACAGCCTGCCTGTTAAGCACATATGAAGAGAAGCACCTTTACTGACAATTAATAGGGATTCACAAGAGGAGTGCATCGGAGCAGAAGTAGGATCAAAGCAAGATTAAATGCACTGTACAAATGGTACAATAACAGAAATGATACATAACACGGGGCACAGCATTACATAGGCATGTAATGTGGAGTAATTACTAGTGTGCAGTCCACTGCTGACAATTAGTGACCTGGCAGTTGGTGTACCGTAAAATAAAGTGCAATGAAAACATGTTTTTCTTCCTCATTTGAAAGTAATAGTGTCAGCAGTTGAATACAAAGGCTGCAGGGTAAACTGAGATATGGTGGAGCCTGTGTAAAGAGGAGGGTGTGACCAGAGCTGAGCGAAGGGGTTTTCCCTCTACTGTGAATGAAGTGAAGGTGACTGGGCATGGTGAGGCAGTGAGGGGCTGATGAGAATGTTAAAGAGGCTGGAGGGGGATTTCCCTCAGCTACAGTATCATCAGCAAGCCCAGGCTGATACTCTGTCTATCTGTCTGACAGAATCTATTCTCGTCCCTCTCCAATGCAGTTCTTCTCTACATTCTTTCCCTCTCTTCTTCTCCGTGGCCTGTGTCTGCTAATAGGGACGTGAAACATGTACCACACGCTTAATCAACAGTGCAGGCAGCTGTCTCCATTCTGCAATTTACCAACATCGGTCCTCGAAAACAAGGGCGGCACAATTTCTGTGGTCTTCAAGTGCGAGAACAAAAAGAGGGCTGATTTTAATTGAAAGACGATAGCAAAGAACACATTGCTTGCCGACATTATCTTTTGCACGAGAAAAAAAAAAGCAAGCATCTATTTATTTCGATGGCTTCGGTAGCTATTTCAGCAAAATATCCTCCGAGGTTGATATCTCAAGTGGGCAAATTTGAAGTATTTTTCAGTCTTTCCTTCTGACTGTTTCTCTGGCTGGTAACAGCAGAGCAGAGCGTCTCCTTTTCTGATGTGCAGCGTGGGCGTGCTGCTGGAGCCTCGGTGAGTACAGCAGAACAGCAACTAGCAGTTCAAAAAAAATCTCTCTGCTGCTGATGTGCTGCACCATTTCACCCTGCTAATATGATACATAACAGTATTGTACGCTGTTCAGGCCTAGGAAGCATTTGACAGATGGTGGCATGTAGGAGGTTATAATAAAATAATAAATACTATAATACGGCCTGGTTAGAATCTATTTGGTACTTTAACTCAAGACTGGCACTTTTTTTCAGATTTCATTCATTTGTATTACCAAAGATTTTATTCACGTGCACGCATACGTCTTATGACCTTAATGTATTACCTGTTATTACCCCAACACCATCTTCACAATCGTAGTCTGAGATCTCGCTGTCACTTATCCTCTGGGATCCTTTGAAATAAAGAGACAGAGAGAAACATGGGGAAACACGGGAAACAAAAGGGGGTGCAGAATTGGATGAGGACAGAAAGAGAGAGATGGGGGGAAGAGGGAGAAGTCATTTTCATTACCTAGTTCATTTATTTATTCACCCATTTTATTTTGTGTTATGCCTCCCTGGTCTGATTGTTATCTTTACCGGTTGCACTGAAGGTTCTAACGGAATCCAATAAGATGTTCATCCAATGTACTCATGTCACCGCGCAACCCACAAATACAACAAACGGCCCCGCAAGAGAGCGTTTTGGATAATATACGTGAAAATATGCGTCGGCTGTGACAAATAATGCTGCATTTCGCTGCTCCACTTCAACAAAAAAAGTGATATGGAGTTACAGCTCTTCATCTTTCCCAGTAGCCTTATGGCCCCTTCCTGTCCCCCTCTCTTTAAAGCATGACCCCCCCCCTGAAGCCCCCCCCCCCCCAACTCCACCGCCTTCACCGTTAAGTCAACTTAAATCAACTGGACAAGTGTGCTTTATCAGAAATGACAAGTGCTGCACTCTGGCAGTGCCGCTCCCAACCTCTCAGCTCAGTTGGCTGGAGACTTTTTCCAGCTGTCAGCTCTTTCACCTCACACTTACGCAAACGCCCAGAAAATCTTTCTGCTGGGGGAAGCGAGCAAACCTTAAGTGTCTAGTAGGAGCAGTACAGTGAAGCAGTCCTGCGTAACGCAGACTACATTACAGTCGTCTGAAGCACGTTAACCAGTATATCTGGTCACAGAATGTAACAGTGATGAGAACGGCACACTCTGCCAGAGGAAAAAAAAAAAAGGCCATGGTCAAAAATGTCTCCTACTCCTACGGAAAAGGGTTAGGGCCACATGTGAAAAATGTATAATTTTCTGAGTTTAAAGTCAGAATTCTGAGTTTAAAGTCAGAAAATTTGCTATTTTGGGGTTTGGTTCGAGGAAATACAAGTCAAGAAAATTATTATCTGTTATTCTTTTTTCTGTTTCTCTAACTGAATATAGTACCGCTGTTTTGGAAGATTAAGAATAGTAAGCAGGATAACTTCAAGAACATATTCACATTCAAGACACACAAACACAAGCAAAGTAGAATGGGCTGCAACGTTTGCATTGGGGCGAAAGCATTTTGTGCATTCTTAAAAGGGAAAATGTTGGTAACGGAAAATAAAATAATATATATACAACATAAATAATAAATATGCATCACAGAGGAAAAGCAATTGGTCAAAATCAAAGTATATTGTGTCTGCCATAACTGGCAGATAGCCTTGTCTTTTATAACATCACGTTTAGCAGGATATGGTTTCAGGTAGCAGGATAGGATTGTGAGATAGTTTACAGGTGAATACACAGAGAGGGAGAGACCACTTTGTCCTAAAGCTGTGTTCCCCCAAAACGTGCATGTGTCAGATACCCTGAGTGGATTTCAAACCAGTCGTGTAAAATGTACACCCTCTCCCCTCATTGAACTCCATGTAAGGCAGCAGAGACATACACCCTTTGCAGAAAATAGGGTAGGTGGAGAATCAGGGCAGAAGGAAGCATGTTTGCAGGGGACAGAAGAACACTCAGACGCTCCACAGAGCAGCACTGCCTGCGAGTGCAGGGGGCCTTTACCTGAGTTGTATGAATATGAGCCTTTGTCTGTAAAAACAGAAGCAGTAAGGTTGATGTGACACGCATAGCAAAGACAAAATATGCGCAAAAACAACACCTGTTGAAATCCTTCATAAACTAAAGCAGGAACAGAAAACTAGTGGGACCAGAAGTGCTGTAATAATGTATGTGAACCTCTATTCGTAAATGAGGTCTACTTTATTAAGACAAGGCTTGATTATTCACCTGCCTCAAAGAATTTGGCCACATTGAAGTCTAGCCCGACTTTATCCTGTAACCGTACTGTTTCTTGCGTACCAGTTCTGGCAACAAAGCACATGTTGGCATAGCACAGTGACTACAACAACTGTCCACAGTCTCAACAAACAAAAAGAGGAAATTCTTGTGCCACAGTAGCTTCAGCTGCACTTTGGAACATGTTTTTATTTGTAAAGAAATTCACATTTTGAGCCCAATTTCCTAAATTGTATGCTGCTAAACTAACACTGCCGTATCAGAATCAAAAGGAGGAAGAATTACTGTAAAAGAAGGATCCTCCCTATGTACATATGGGTGCCGCCATTTTCATTTTCCATTTTTTGGTGTACAATTGTAAGTTTCAAAATGTAGCCACACAATTGAATGTCTCGTCTTGGGTTTGAGTAAAATTATTTATTTAACTTAGTGCTTAAGCATATGGTTGGGTAAATCAGCCTTTTGTCAACAAATGTCTTGTCTTGCCTCATCAAATTATTTAATTTCATTATTTCAAGATATTAAAAAGTGTGTGTGTGTGTGTGTGTGTGTGTGTGTGTGTGTGTGTGTGTCAGTGGCAGAGGCAGAGGCGTTACGTACTCTGGAGGCGCCGTGTCGGACTCTCTCCGTGGAGCTGGCGGCGCTGTGTGTTCGGGGAGGCACGTGGGAGCGGCACGGAGGACACATCGTGGGTTTGCAGCTTGTACCAGTGTGGCTCGTCATCCAGAAGAGCTGTCTCCAGCTCAATAAGGATCTGCCAGAGGAAAAAAGGCCACGGTCAAAAATGGCTTCAATCCTACGGAAGAGGATTAGGGCCACAAGTGAAAGATGTATTTGAGTTCCGAGTTTAAAGTCAGAATTCTGAGCTTAAAGACAGAACACTGAGAATAAATTCAGAATTCTGACTTTTTTTGTCAGAATTCTGAGAAAACAGTCAAACTCTGAACTCAAATACATTTTTCACATGTGGCCCTAATCCTCTTCCCTACACTCCAATGGTCACAAACTTGCATAGTTTTTCTCAGTGATGGAATTACAGCAATACACACTTGTGCCACAATACTCAATGAGCTCTTACAGTCAGCGTCAATCCCAAACAATCCCTTCACTCTTACCAAGGTGTGTTTATTTATCGTAACAGTTTTACACATGAAATAAAATCATCAAAGATCACTGTCCATGTTGGAAAAAAGGCTGGACCACCAGAACCTTGTAAGGGTCAAGGTTCTTTATTAAGGGCTTGACTCCATTCAAGAGGATTAGCTGAGATACTGTCAGTGAGTGTCCCTGATGGGCGGCCTTTGGTTTCCTTACCTCTCCCAGGAATTCGCTCTCCTCCTCCCTCACCCTGGCTTGGTCCCACAAAGTGATCTCCAGCATGCGCTCCCGAAACTCCCGCCGGTGCACCGGCGAATACATAAAGGTCTGGTTCCATTTGGGCTCTAAGGATTTCTTTACCGTTTTTGTTCTCCTCTTGCTTTTGTCACTAGAGGAACAATAATTCAAACTGTTTTTATTTACAACCATGATGGGGGAAGAGCCACGAATACAACAGGTCAATAACACGACACAGCACAGAGCACACATCACCGGGGCATGCTGATGATGAGAATGAAATGTCCACTTCCTGCTTTCTTCATCAGTGCATAAGAACACACTGCTAAACAAGGTGCAAAAACTGCACTGAACGACCAACAAAGTGTTTAGACACACATCCACATATATCCCTACAGCCTTTCCTGATGCTAATGGACAGAAAAACAATGACACATGACCTAGTGACAACACATCATTGTTCCAAAAAAATTCAAACTAATACAGAATCCATTGTCCAAAATGTATAATAACTCCATCTTATGTCTTCCTCAATGGAGAGAACTTTTGAAATAATAAGTGGGGTGGGTAAAATGGTAACAGTAACTGTTCCTACTCTTACCTTCTATCAGGGAGGAAGTAGATTTTGACGTAAGGGTTCCTGGGCCGGCCATCTTCCCTGGCTGGCAGGTCTTTGGCGCCCAGGATGGTGACGATTAGCTGATGGCCCACTTTGTCATACCACAATTTGACCTGCGGGGGAAGAGCAGAAACAGCCTGCTTAGACACTGGTCAGGGCCAACGGGAATAGAAGCACACAGAGGGACTAATGCAGGAGAAGACAACTTCATCAAATTATAAATAAACCTATTACATGTGCATTTGTGACTTCTTTAAGTGTGAATCTCAGGCTACATTTATATTGCTAGGTTTTGGTATAAAAATGAATATCTTTTGCTACGTTTACACCTCGCATTCCCCCTGCTCTGGCCAATTTGAAAACACTTTTGACCCCGTTTTGGTTTGGAATCTCTGGGGTTGTGTTGCAGTCTCAACGGCCGCAGTGGACAATAAAGACTATCTATCTATCTATCTAGCTAGCTATCTATCTATCAATGGCAACATCAACACTGACGCCAATGTTTCTCCTCCTGATTGGGTCTTATGGGTCATGACGTCTCGTTCTTTGACACTAAGCTACTAATGTTACCATGGCCACTACCAGCAGCGGGCGGAGTCTACATGCTGCCCCCTGTTTACCCCGGCACGCGCATGCCCAGTATACGAGAATGTTCCTGAGATATGCTGTTTGGGTGGGTTAGTAAAAACAGAGATTAGTTCTTAGATTATTATTCCGCTTAAAAACCAAAATGTAGCAGTGTAAATGTAGCCTCATTCCGACCAAGTTTTTGACTACGGCATAGAGTCTTCTCCTGTATTTACCCTTCAGGGGAAAGGAGGAATAATGTCTACCTGCTAAGATGATGTCACATGCTTGGCGGCGCAATTTATCAGAGCTCAAGTGCTCATTAAAACATGGACTTGTTATATCAATGTTAATATGGTATGATAATGCTAAAAATGTCAAAATTTCGATAATAAAAGCTGGGTGATATTTAAGTCATTATGTTGAACGAAAAGATGTGTTTTTGTGCAGGGTGCTATGCATGTGTGCTTTCTTCTTTTACATCAAGTGTTGTTAAAATCTATGTGTTTATGTTCGTCATTAAAAACGTCCCCTGCAGGGATGAATAAAGCTTATTAAATGGAACTGAATGCATTTAGCCTGAATGTCAATTGAATAGATATGCTAAAGGCAACATGCTCTAAAATGAACAGTGATACCATCTACTGTACAAGTGAAGATGTTGACTCTAATAATGTTCTCTCAGATATTCAATGGGCATTGATATGGAGAAATCAATCATGCTGTTGCGAGAAGAATCGAAGACAGTTCACACTAAAAGGGAAGTATGGACTCCAAAAGAAGACACTTAGAAGAAGAAAAAACTCCAACTGAGGTCTTACAGAAAGTAGATGAAATGAGAAATAAAACTTCTAAGCTCTTGTCCATACTTCTCTAAAAATATGATTATGGAAAGGGTCTGCGCCGTTTAAAACTACCAGCTATACATGCAGCAAACGCAAGAAAGAGCATTCAGGACAAGTCAATAGACTTCATGTAGGCAGAAGCAGAGAACAGAGGGCTTATGGGTAAACAAATTGTACCAAATAGTCTCTACACTTGTAGCCCACCAAAATACTATATAAAATGTAAATATACTGTGTTTCTGAAAAGATTCACCTTAGAATCTTAAAGATTATTAGTGATAGTACATGTGGTTCAATCACAAACTACTCAACGTGTCCATCTAATAATGAATGAACTGAAACATACACACTTTTCCAAGAGTACATACATAAACACACACACACACACACACACACACAAAAAACCTACTTATTTACCTCCATTCAATGTTTAGACTCCACTAAATTTGAAAACTTACATCTACATGCTTAATGCATAATGTGCATACAAACAATATTCTCGCATCAGATCAATTTAAAGCTTGTTGAGGGTACAAAACAACATACTGTTACAGTGTCAGCCCGATAAATATCCAAATGCCAAAGCAGGAGTGTTAACCTTCAAGCTAACTGAATCAAGAACTACAGATTCACACAAAGCGTGTCATTAAACAAAACCACAGAAACAGTAGGCTGATAGTATAGATGACAGATTAAAAGACACCATTGGAGCAAAGGAGACCCTTCAAAGCTTTGCTCGGTTTGGAGTTTGCTATTTGGGGAGGTACAATTTGCTTAAACACTCATCTGGAAGGGAAAATGCAATTTGGTTTTCCAACACAGGACGGCGAACTTGGTATCTTTTCACTGCAACATGAAACTGCAGACCCATCAACCATAAGCTGCTAATTAACACAACTTCAACACGCACATGGAGGAGTTCTCCTGTAGATGTGTGTAGGGTTACTTCCAGGCCTGGGTTCATATCACACTGAAGCACAAGATAACCCAAGTCCTTTGTCCTGAGAAAGTTCAGGGAGACACCCTCCTGCATTGCCAAAGACCCAAAATGCTTGACACAAGGTTGGGTCAATTACTGGTGTCAAAGCAGGCAATGGAAGAGTGTCTCTTTAAATGTGTGTGTGTGTGTGTGTGTGTGTGTGTGTGTGTGTGTGTGTGTGTGTGTGTGTGTGTGTGTGTGTGTGTGTGTGTGTGTGTGTGTTTTTTCAGATTAGTTGAGCATGCATAACCTAGGAATAATGAGGTGAACGGGTTAAAATGAGTAATAACTCTCATCATAACAGTGATACCAAGAAATCAAATTGAAGAAAATGGCACAATGCACTGCACTGAGGGAAACTTGAAGCTGCCATTTCCCCGCGAATGCATTTTCCAGAGTATGGAAACAAACAGAAAAAGGCCAGTCAACAGTCAATGAGCAAAGACCAAATATAGATTGTGCCCTTCAGACAGGGCCAATTACCTGGACCCTAGGGGTAAAAGGCGTTGTTCTTCTACTAAGGCTTTGGCTCTGGATAAGCAAAAATTAAACAGCAAAAAAAAAAAAGGAAAAGAAAAGAAAATGCAATGAAACCAAAACCCCCACAAAACAACAACAGAAACTCACAATACACTCTTAACAACAACAGAAGTTTGCAATTTCAGATGGGCAATTTAGGCCAGTGGGTTCATTCTTATTTTCATTTGAACTTATATCCTTGCTTCTCTGCCGTTCTGACTACTTGTCCCTGAGCTTCTTTGCTCTTTTCTGCATAGGCCCTTTGTAATCATCAATGCCTTACCACCATCTCTCTTGTTCTGCTCTGCTTTAAAGCTTGCGTCACAGTGATGTTAAACCCTCGTTGTCCCTAAAAAAAAATGTAAAGACGGCTCCGAAAAGTGATCATACTGATAGCTCTTCACTGTGTAGAATTACTCATCGGGCACTGCAGATCTCACGAGGTTTATTGACTGAACTGAACTGTTCCATTCATCAGCTCATCAGTCGCTTCATGTAGAACATCTGGGGGTTTGAAGAATTCAGTGTTTTTTTGAGTTGGCTGACACAGTGTTAAAGGTATCAATGTATTGAAATTACTTCTTTGTTTTAATTTTCCTGATTTACGAAGTCACCAAAAGCAAAAAAAAATAAATAAATATTTGAAAATGGTTCCATTTTAAGATTGGCATCAGTCTTTAAACCCGATGTCAGTCAAACTCACGTATCGATGTTGTGAGAAAAGACACGTCCTGGAAGTGTTACCTAGATGCTAAAGCTATTTCCCAGCTGGACCCTGAATTTGAGAGCTGATTTATCTCTCACTTTAATGCAGCCCTTTACCCATTTACCCCAGGAGGGCTTTTACACAGGATAATGGACAACACACACAGTAACCTGATCTACAATCCTGTGCTGGGTTGGTAAAGGGCCAGCTGAGCAGCCAGAGTGAGAGAAGCTGTGCCTGGTAGCCCAATGGTTTGAACCAGGATTTAAGTTGTGCTTTGTATTATAAATGTCCAATGTGAGTAGAAGCATATTCCAAAACACAGTCATATGAACACAATAACTCATTTTACTCATACGTTTTCAACAGTGGTCAAAGCAATCTAACAATAACATCCCTCCAGATGATTTCATATGTAGGCTGTATGTAAATTACGGGGGGGGGGTATTGAAGTCAAAGAGTTTAAATGCTGTGGAACACAGATATTTGTTGATGAACGTAAGATGAACATAATTCCTAATAAAACATCCAGAAATACCTGTAATGTTTGGAATCTGCAGAGAGTTTTGAACAATAAGGGAGATTGATTCATTAATAATAATAATAATTTTTACATAAATAAAGACATTTGCATGCAGAAAAGGCACAAATTGTTGCAGAAAAATTCACCGGAATGCAGGAAATGAAGCGTTTGATGCTGAAAATTTCCTGGGGGACGACCCAGACACCCCAGTTATAATTTGTAATATAGCCCCCGCAACGTTGAACTCAAAGTTACGCCCTTGTCTGTATGTCATGCTGAGGTCACTTACTGAGAGCTGTCCTGACAGGTACTGGGGGGCGTCCCTCAGCATGCTGGGACTCATGGGGGACGTGACGGAGATGGACGGGCGATCCATCTTCTGAGACTCAAAAGAACTCGAACCTGACAGCGCAGAGACGACACAGTCAGACTATTTAGTGGTGACGTTGGTTTTAGTAACATCAAGAAAATAAAATGAGAGAGGGGGGATGGTCGTAAGGACGACAGAAAGACACAGACAAGAAGAGAGACAGAAAGAGGGCAAGAAAGCGTGCCGCGAGAAATACAGCGAGGCAGAGTGACAGAAGCAACTCTAATAGACATTTCCTTTACTTGATGTTTCTAGGCTGATTAATAGGATACAATGGGGTAATGTAATAGGCTAAAGATTTTGACAAGACTCACTTGATTCCAGTTGTGCATGTGTGCTGTCTGGTATCCTTGGAATATCTCTGGAAAAAAGAAGAAGAGGAAGAGCGTGAGTGTGTGAGACAGGAGAGAGGGAGGGGATGGAAAGGATCGATTTGAGCTAATGCTGACTGCACTGTGCTCTAATGACCGTAAGCACCGCATTAGTCTTCATTCACCCAGCAACTCCCTCAGCAGCACAAAGCAGGTCAGATAGAGGAATTGGCTAAGCAAAGGTGCCACTGTCCCCCCAAAGCAGAGTAATGCAGGCAGTGACGCAGCCTAAATAAGCCTACTGACATAAGAACTATAATTGCTTTAGAGAAGAAAAAAAAAATCAATAAAAGTGATGCAGTCACAACCCGATGCATCTTTTCTGCTTTAATTGGTTTTAGTTTGTGACATGCATGTTGTTCATTCATCATTCTACTATGGTCTACTGTAAGGAATTATTAAAAATTCCTGAAAAAAAGCCACACATATATTTAAAAAAATATATATATATGTTGTCCCAGCACTAGGCACTTGGCAGACGAATAACATTTAATTTGACTTATATACATTCATCCTCTCCAACTGATTACTTTTTTTCATGGTCCCAAGGGCCTGGAAGCTATCCCAGCATTCAACTGGTAAGAGGCAGGCAGACACTCTGGACAGGACCCAGTCCTGACATTACTCGTTACTGATTCAAAACAAAGGATCTAAAACATAATTAAACAAAGGCAAAATATAAGATCTAAAACATAATTTAACAAAAGCAATACACTACTCTGTGCTGATGTGTTGTTCCAAGAAGTAACACAAATGTAATTCTCTAATTATTTTGTCCTTGGCTTGTGCTTGAACACGTCAGTTACGGTCCTCTAGAGCTGGGCGATACCATGATACTTTTATACAATACATGGATGTCGATATTGCGGCGATATCGTAGGGTTGACTATTGGTGCTTTCACAACATATTGCAGTAACACAATGAGAGTTTTGATAAATAAATAAATAAATAAATAAATACAGAATGTGGATACAAGGACTAAGTGGGTAAAGGCAAATAATAGAAGAGCTACAACAGTCTGGTAGGTTCAGATAATGACATCACTTCACTGTAATGCAGCCTTTAAAAAAACTAGGAAAAGACAACACTTGTGTCATATCACGATATTACGATATCCAAAAATTGAAGATGATATCTGGCCTCATGTATTGATGTCGATATAATATCTATATATTGCCCAGCCCTACGGTCATCCAATGCCCCTGACTGCTCGGTAACATCCCACCCTAACTGTCTTGTGAGGAGTACACAGTGTGTGTGTGTGTGTGTGTGTGTGTGTGTGTGTGTGTGTGTGTGTGTGTGTGTGTGTGTGTGTGTGTGTGTGTGTGTGTGTGTGTGTGCGTGTGTGAGACAGGGATTGTGAGCTCTCACCCTATAGGCCGCGAGACCACCAGCTCCACCTGCGGCTCAGGCTTAGAATCTAGAATGATATTGTAAACTTCTTTAAATGTGGCTCCTTGTAAAAGCTTCCCATTCCACTCCAGCACCTGGTCACCTGCAAAAACACCAGAGATACTGGATGTCACAAAGGATATGTGAATATACCATGAATACACATCATTATTGAATACTACCAAATCCACTAATTGAGTTTTTGTGTACAAGTTTGTGTGTGTGTGTGTGTGTGTGTGTGTGTGTGTGTGTGTGTGTGTGTGTGTGTGTTTTGAATACCTGGTCTGAGGTGTCCAACAGTGTCTGCTAGACTTCCTTTCCTCACTTTAGTGATAAAAGCACAAAGTCTACCAGATTCTGTCATCTTGCCTCCCACCACCTGTAAAAGCAAAGAGGGGACTGGATCAGCACTGAATTACATGTGTAAACTCGACTTGAACTGTTAGTGTTATTATAACTGCAGCCTTAATGTGCCATGCTCATGACAAAACCTATGACGATGTAGCACGCACAGAAAAAGAAGATAGTTTTCCTTCAAAGTGTCCTGTTGATGTCATGGCTTTAGCATTTTGCCTGCAAGGTATGAATCCTCAATAAAAGCATTAAGGAGAGGGTCAATGGTAAAAGTGCATCTCTGTTTGTTAAAAAAAACAAAAAGCCCTGGACTATGCTTTCTTCCCCAGAGACACACTCTGGTGCTGCTCTGTGGTTCTGTAGCAGTGCAGGCCCGTGGGCGAGAGCTGTACTGTACAGTCCTGAGCTGCTGTACTCCACTCCGCTCAGCTTACATGGGCATCATCCTAATAAAAATCCCCCTTAATGGCAGCTGAATGCCAACATACAAAGGAGCTTAGAGAAGTCTGCTAAATGAAATGGCTTTATGTAACAGGCAGGAGTCAGAGAGAGAGAGAGAGAGAGAGAGAGAGAGAGAGAGAGAGAGAGAGATGAACAGAGAGGGCGAGCCTGACTGATGGACTGACTGGCTGGACTGTCGAGCTGGTTGTCTGTCTGCTGAGCGGACAGAAGCGCACAGAGGCACTGAGCAGACACAAACATGCCATTTCAGGAGGCTCCTTCAATCAGTAATGATTCTCCCCCGTCTCGCCGCTCTCTGTTCTCTGCTCTCGTCGTGGCCTACCACGCTCCTCTGGACTTTGGCTGCTCAGCTTCACTTTTCTTTTTTTACCGTGTCAACCAACAGTGAAAGGGGGAAGGGGAAACCAAAGCATCCACCACAACAGAAAATATTTTATATGCTTTGGCAATTTGGTGACTACACTGCAATAACAACCGACTGAAAGGTTAAATCATGTGAAGCAAGAATATGACGTATAGACGTGAGCTATACAGCACTTAAAGCATAAGAGAAATACACACAGTAAGCTAAAGCTGTGTTCTGTTCCACAGTGTACATAAACAGTACTCCCGTCTTCCATGACGGTTAAGGGAACTTCCCTCGACAAAATTCCCGCATTTGGAACACCCTGCAACGTCACCAACGCAGATATCACTTCCTGAGTGCGTTACCCCAGCAACGTAAACAGCTTGGATACGTTGCTGCTACTGTGTAAATTTTACACTACAGAACTAAAATATTGAAACAAAAACTGATACCATTACAAAACGTATTCTATTGAAATGTGTGTAACATGAATAAATGTGATTTGATTAATTTACAAGATGTACAGTGTTGTTCCAGGGAGGCGCAATGACTGATGGGTAATCTTGCTTGTCAACCATTGTTCAGTTTTTCCCTGCACAGTTCACAGTTTCCTTTGAACTGAGCATGTGTGCTCCCTTAGCCTGACAAGCCAGACCCACATCCAGATGTTGGGTCTGGGAACTCACCATTGGCAGGGCTCAATCCGAGGGGCGGGATAAACGGTTGTCTTTCAAATTCCCTCTGCACGCAATAGGATAGCTCTACAACCAACCAGAGCAACACTAGATGATAGATTCAACTTTAAAATCAGAACACATCTTCCTTTTTTAAGAATGACTTCAGTGCCGAAAAGCTTAACTCCAAGTCTTCCAGAAGACAGCTGTTCCCAGCAGCAGCAGCAGCCATAAGCCCGCCCACCGACTCTATACACGATGTGATTGGCCTGACCAGAGTTTGGTTTTTCCAGCTCGCAAGCCAACGGAGAGTTGCTAGACCCCCTGGCTGCAAATTACATTTGCTGCCCCTAAGGTGGTCTAGATTTCTAGGCTAGTGCTCCCTATGTATGGAAGTAAATCTGTTTCATCGCATTTTGAAATTAAAAAGCCGTTGAATTTCTAGCACTGAATATTATGCATTGAAATGACGTATCTCAATGTTTTGCCTCTGAATTTAACCCTTCAAGTTTTCAACAAGTCATGTTTACCTTTTCTTTTTCTAAATACAGAATAAAAAATTCAACATAAAAAAAAAAAAAAACAATATACCAAATGCAGATGCAAAAAAAAAACTATGTGTTAAATTCTACTAATATATTTTCAACTGGCTCAAATCCAATACGCCAAATTCATCTGCAAAATGTAAAAAGATTCAGTGTTAACATCCGGGAACCCAGGCAAAAGCAATCGATTCTAGATTCAGAGCAGCAGTCAGAGGAGAGGGAGAGCAGCGTCTGACAGGGCAAAGAGATACGTCTCTCTTTAACATACTTGTAAATAAACGATAACATGTAAATATATTTACATTAGATTTCATATTTCAATTCACAATTATTGTTTCACTGGCTTCTTTAATTTCAAAATCCGATGAGATAGATTTACTTTCATAACTACACTTTGGAATCTTACTCAACATGGCTGAATACCCTGTGCTGTCCACTTCGCAGGGAGCAACTAGGCGATCGGAACGCACCCAGAGAACCTAGGGGACGTAAACATTGCAATAACTGTGCAAAGCAAATAACAATTCAATTGTCGAATTTGGGCAGTGACAACACCGCCAGGACGTGTTTTCTTCTGAGCTGCTGAATGCAGTTCATTAACGTGGTTCAACGTGAGTGGGTTCCGAAAATTATACAGCTCAATAACAAATGCTGCTCATTAATATTCATCAGGAACATCATCAAGTCTTTAATGAATATTAATACTGAGTAGCAGTATGATGTAATCAATAATTGGAAGCCAAGGAGAGAATCAGCGAGCCACACGCAAAAGAAGAGGCCACAAAATAGTAGAATTCACAGCTGGAAAAAAGTTAGAATACTGTATGTTAACATAAATGCACAACCAACACTGGCAGTTACCTGTAGCTGTCAAACTTCAAGAGTGTGATGTTATCCCTTATTTGGGAATTGTAATGATGATGCTACAATAGAAAGCTTGATGGTGCAGCGTCACAGTTTGAAGTGTGTGTGTGTGTGTGTGTGTGTGTGTGTGTGTCTTCTTGTTTAACTATATTCGTGGGGTCCAAAAACCGGGAATACAGTATACTTGTGGGGTCCGGACAGCTTTGTGGGGCCAAAATGCTGGACCCCACAACTTTAAAGGGCTGTTTGAGGGTTAAGACTTGGTTGTAGGATTAGGGTTAGAATGAGGTTATGGTTAGGGTGAGGGTGAGGGTTAAGGTTAGGCATTTAGTTGTGATGGTTAAGGTTAGGGTAAGGGGCTAGGGAATGCATTATGTCAATGACGAGTCCCCACAAAGATAGTGAAACAAACTGTGTGTGTGTGTGTGTGTGTGTGTGTGTGTGTGTGTGTGTGTGTGTGTGTGTGTGTGTGTGCGTGTGTGTGTGTGTTTGCATCGTACCTTCAGACACACACAGAAAGAAGCATCAGAAGCTCACCTTCAGACCAAGCAGAGCTCCTGAGTCTCGAGGCACACTTCCATCTTTCATGCGCTTGTTGAGTAAAATACGCCCTATTAGGCGATCCCCATCTTTGGACGGCTGCCACGTCACCGGGTGCTACAATGTCAGAGTAACAACACACCTGTCGTTTAACAACTCATCCACTTCAATTTGATCACTTAAGACCAAAGCAGACAACTGTCCAAAGTAGTGAAAAGAGTGCGTGTGTGTGTGTGTGTGTGTGTGTATGTGTGTGTGTGTGTGTGTGTGTGTGTGTGTGTGTGCGTGTGTGTGTGCGTGTGTGTGTGTGTGTGTGTGTGTGTGTGTGTGTGTGGGCGGGGGGGTGGGGGGAGCGGGAGGAAGTATTTATTCACTCAGGGAAGAAAGTTCACACAAACTCTGTTGCCTCATCAATACCGTTTCATTTTTTTGGATAGCAACATGCTCAGTGATTTCAATTCTAAAAGATGAAATATTACATCCCTAAGCCTAACTGTGGACAAAGCTATTGATGAAAAATAACATCTAACATGATAGTGATAGGTGTTATTCCAAGAGCTTGTGTGAACCCGCCAGTGTGAGGGTGGAGTGAGCTTCATGCAGCGCCCCCATGCAGAGTAAAGCAAGCAGCCACAACACTCCTCCTCAAACCAGCTCTTCAAACTGGAGCAGGAAGACCGGAGTGTCACTCCGGTGCTTCACTACACACAAACACACAACCGCCATCAAGTGGAGTAGTGAGGGGAAAGCGGAGAGCGAAAAAAAAAAAAAAAAAGGGAGGGAGGGAAAAGGTCATTTATGATACAGGAACAAATGAAGTAGACCATGAGGTGCCAGTTTAAAGTTTAAAAAGGATGAAAAATAGAGCGCACGGAGTAAAGCCATGAGACACAGAGAGGGTGAAATCACAGACGCGCAGTGAAAGGAAAAAAAGAAAAACATATGTTTTCATTTTTGTGCAAAGCAAATCCAGTCTTCCCTGTTTTGTGTGCTTACGCTCATTTAGGTTTAGCTATAGAAGTGAGAGGAAAGTTGGGCAGGGGGGCGGGTTCTGTCTGGACTGGGTGCTGTGATGTTAGGGCAGCAGAGTGAGAGGGGCGGGCCTGAGTAAAGTAAAGGTGTTCCTACTGCACTAAACAGGACCGCTGCAGAGCAAGAACACAACATACGGAGGAGAACGAGCATGCAACTAGGAGAGACGCACATTCCTGTGTGCCATGACAAACAGAGAGGTTGTGTGTCAATGCTCTTCTTTTTACAACTACTGTAAGATGTGTTCTGTTTGGGGAGCAAAACAGCAAGTACAAGTAGCAAGCAAAGAGGGTGCCCCCAAAAGAGTTTTTTTTTTTCCCGGCAACACCGAGCAAAGGTGGAGCCAAAAGGAACCGAAAAAACAAAAAAGGAACGAAATCGCAAGAGAAATCAATTTATACAACGTCAAATAAAATCCAAAGAACAAACATCTCACCTATTTACACTGAGTGACAGAGAGCAAACAAAGACTGGATGGGTAGGTCATAAATAATAATAACAAAATGCAGGCTAGATTGTCTCAGTACCTTCTCACTATGGCTATGCTCCTCGTTTAGGGTAGTGCTACTGCACGTATCAACTCCCGAGTCTTTAACCTGCGGTTCACACCATGCCAAGTCCTCTTCAAATGAGTGTCCCCCAAAGCGCACCATTTTCTTTTGCCTCTCAGATAAGGTGTGTGTCGGCTCGGACATAAATGTCTGTTCAATAGTTTTTCTTTTTCCCCTTTGACTGTCCCCTACAGGTGTGGGATAAAAAACAGAAAGAAAAACAGAAAAAACAACATGCAAAGGTGTAAATAAAACGAAGGAAACATGAAATGACAAAAAGACTGGGACAAAGGGGTATGGGGGGGGTAGGGGGGGGGGAGGAGAGAGAGACAGAGAGAGGGAGAGAGAGAGAGATGGGGGATAAGGGATGGGAGGGAGGGGGGTGGCGGGGGTCAAGGCAGGGCTCCACATGTCTCACCAAAGACATTGGGGAGGCCTCGCTGCTATGCCAAGACGCATGGTCCCACCAATGGCCATCCAAATCTCCTGTAAGGTGGGGGGGGGGGGGGGGGCGCACATACACCAGAGAGGACAGCGAGAGGGACCAGTGAGGACAACACGAACAACAACAAACAGTAACAGCAACACACATACACACACACACACACACACACACACACACACACACACACACACACACACACACACACTCTCTCACATACTGCTCAAACTCAAAAGTTGGTCATCATGTGCAACTCTAAGATCCCTGTGGAGAAAGAAAGATGCAGCTCAGGTAATAATACATAAAGGATCATTAATGATTTGACCACCTCCACACAAGCAACCAAAAATTCTCAGTTTTGACATTCAAGAGCATATATTTGTTCCTTCTTTTTTCTTTGTCTAAGGAAAAAAGAAGGAATATATATTAATATATATTATAAATACTGCCCTGGCAGGAATCAACACTATCAGCAATAGAAAGAAATTAGTTTTATGGAAAATGTGGCCTTCTTCATTTTGAGAAAACTCTACCACTAATGCCACTTCCATATAATACTGGCTATCCAACATCTCAAACATAGTCTCATTTGAAAACAGTATCTTGCAGTGTTTTACAGCGGAGGTGTGCCACCAACCTGGAAATCTGGAAAATGCCGTATGTTCACCTACACTGACCACAAGACGGGATTCATCAAGATCTGGGTGGCTTACAACAAAAGCTGAATCATTTCCTGGGACCCGAATGCTCACTTCTTACGCAACCGTAATACACTTGTGTATTTTTCCATACTTTGGTTCAAAGGTGCAGGTTTGTATTATGCAAACACAATCAGAGCAGAGTATTTGTCTGATAAAAAGGCTAATATTTCAACGATTATTCACACCTTTCTTCCATCTTCATTTTCAGAGAACAATCTTTAAAAGCTCTTTGATAGGTCCCTAAGTTCAAATTGGCAGACAACTCACATTTTGTTCAAACAAAGTTAGCATGCTGCTATCTTATCATACAGTAGCCGCATCTGTAGGAGGGAGCAGGGCAGATCTCTAATGTGTTTAACTGGGGATTCAGATTGCAGGGCCACGCAGCCTTAACTGACCTCAATCTAAAGTGCACCAGGGAGAGCTTTGAAAGATGAGGCTCTGATTACAACCTCTGTAGTAGCACCAGTGGACACACAGCCTTGAGAAATACAGGCGGGGCAAGTGGCTAGAATGATATTACAGGATGGAGGTTTCTGGGACATTTCTTTTAACTTTTTTAAAATGTTCTCCTCATTCAAGCTGAAGGGTTAGAGAGGAACTGATGGTGTTTCGAATCTAGAGCTATAACCCTATCTCTTGCTGCAGATGTCATACTTCCATTACATCAACAATAAAAAAAAAAACGCCGAAAAGAGAAGACACAGATAGCTTATGAGACAAATATCAACTTATTTGTTCTGGTGGAAAGCTGTATGTACGCTGAATGTACGCAACCTGTTTTGCCAAGTGGATGCACAGAGAAGAGAGATGGAGAGCGCTTTCAATTTGATTAAGAGGCTTAAAAATCCAAGCTAATTAGAAAGAGTGAAAAATATTGAATCTGAAGGTGGTGCTAAGATTCCCAAAGGAGTATGGAGCTGAAGAGGACTGAGGGTTGAGGCTCTGCCCAAAGACAGGGAGAAGTCATTGCAGTTGTCAGAGAGATACTGCTGTCTGACTGCTGGGACACGGGTCATTTCTTTGTCCTGAGACCTTAGTGGGGAGCATATCTCTGTATCTCTGCATTTAACAGCCTGTGATGAACAGGCAAATGGGCATTTAAATGTTATTCGCTTACACTGGCAAGTCATTTTACAATTCCATAATGAAGTGAATTAAGAAATGGTCCTGATGAAATTGCTCTTATTAAAGCATATAAAAGATGAGGTATGGTCATCTCTTTAATAAATCTGGAAATCTCTGTATGTGTGTGTGTGTGTGTGTGTGTGTGTGTGTCTGTCTTTGAAATATCTCCTGAACCGTTCATCCAATCTACTTCACACTTGGTTTCCTGGGTACCCCATGAACTTGGGGTTTGGAATTTGGAGCAGTTTGGAAAGCGTTGTATATTGGATATTAATAAACTGTAAATGAAACTAAACAACAGGTCAAGGAAAAACTGTTGAGAAAAAAAACGCTGCCATAACGCTGGCTCTTCTGTGTCTATACCCTTCACAATTAACCCCAGCTTAAATTCACTCAGAGCATTTTGCTAAGAGGAAACTCAATAAAAAGGCATTTCTGTCCACAATATGTCTGTGATCGCTCCACATTTCAATTGTATTATTATGTTAGTAAAATCTAAATCTGCAACATTCTTTGTCAGGTAAATGTAGTACAATGTTTTCCTCTGAATTAAAAGTACACAGTACGTCAGTAGAAGGCTATACAGTGGGGTTGCATATTAAGTGCATTGGGGTCCTTCTGTAACTCATTTTGGGTAAACTGCCTCCTTCGTTATCATTTTTTTACTAATTTAAACAATACAACAATCCTAATTGGTGCTGACTGTCTGTATGCAGCAGAACCTGGTCTTGACCAGTGTTGGGCAAGTTACTGAAAATTAGTAATTAGTTACAGTTACTAGTAACTTCTTTTAAAAGTAATTTAATTACTTTACCAATTACTGTATATCAAAAGTAATTAGTTACTAGGGAAAGTAACTTTTAAGTTACTTTCATGTCTGCTTTTTAAATGTAAATATGAACAGTACTGAACAGTCAAACACAATAAACATAATTTTTAGACCTATTTTTTGTAATCAACAGAGCAAAAGGCCTTCAAATCAAGCAGTGGTACAAAAGTCCCTTTTAATACTTGAAACCAACCATTTAACAGTGTTTTTTTTTTGGTTTTTTTTACCACATTAGGCCCAATGAAATAAAAGTGATTGGCCTACAGTGTACCTAGCAATCAATGTATTCAGCTCTGCCTGGCTTATCGGCTGCACTGCAGTCCGTGTAAAATCTAGCTGTGGTTGTTGGCATGGAATGGCGCCTTCAGCATCCGAGGGCTGGGGTCTTTTGCTACCTGCGTTGTCGAAGCGTATATACGTATATACGGTAGCACCCAAAACGTGTGTGTCACTGCTCACTTGTTACTTGCATCGGGAGTTCAGAGTAAAGAAGACTAAATGATAAACTGCCTCCTTCGTTATCATTTTACAATGTCCATACATCCATTTCAGTAATTGTAATTGCGTTACTTGATGAAAAAAAATATTCAGTTACATGCTTGTTACCGCTAAAAGTAGTGGAATTACAGTAACACATTACTTTGTAGCACATTAATCCCAACACTGGTCTTGACCCACTTGTACATGTGCTGCTGTTGATATACTTGTGTGCTTGCATGAATGTATGTATGTATTTAGCTGAAGTGAACCTCAAGGAAGGGCATGTGAAACCCCCTGGGCCATATACATCACTTTTCCCACACTTCACTTCCCCTGCAAAGAGCTGTAGAGCCTAATGGATCTATGCAGGACAGGCCTCCTTCAAGCATTATCTGGCTGAGGACTCAATCTCAGATTCAAGGGGAAATCAGGGAACTCTGATGGAAAGGCATAAAAATCGCCTGCATATGCTTCTGGATGTAGAGGAGGGGGCGATGGGGGCGGGAGGGGGGGGCTGGATATTACAAGGGTAAAGAGGAAGGGATTTTCAATGTAGAAAAAAGAAGCTGCACGGGAGGAGAATGCTGCCTAAAGATAGTGCCACTGTGAATAAACATATCCAAGTCTTCTAACACAGCTGATAGTTTAGGTTTTTTTTTTTTTAAACTTGAGTTTTAGTTTTGTAGCTTTGTCCTAGGGCCGCTTAACTATGGGGAAAATCATAATCCCAATTATTTTGGTCAATATTCAAATCACGAATATTGACGATTACTCATTGACTTCTGGAAAGATGTTGCATTTATTGAACTTAAAAAAACAGTGAAAACACCTTGAACTGTGAAACTTCATTCTGAATTCCCATTCAGAACAAAAGACAAAATAAAAGTCTACTTGCAAAATGTAATGTGCAACAGAATCATTTTTCTCGATTGTTTTTGTGATCGTCAAAATCTAAATCAATAACTGAAATTATCCTTTAATAAAGCCATGCTTTTGTGTCAATCAATCAGTTTGATTCAGCATATGTTTTGTAGCACTATTATAGAAAATTGGGGCCTAGCTTTTGATTTAATTGCACATTATTATATTGCCAAAATGTTGCACTTCGTTAGGGGTGATGTTGAAATGATTCACCTCCAGCATCACTGACCTTTGCTTTTTGTATTGTTTCAAAACAATCCTTTTAATATGAATATCCATATTCATACCAGCCAGTAAAACACTCTCCAGTGACGTATGATTTTCTTTTTGTGACTAAGTTGCAAGGTCAGTCTGAGCCAAAACAAACCCAACCTGTCCTTCTTCCCTCTTTCTCTCTGCTATCGCCATCCATCCATCAGTCTAGAGGAGTGCTAAAACTCCTTACTGTACACAGTTAGGCACTGTGATAAAACATTATGGATGTCCCCAGACAGGCTTTGCCCTCTGCGGCCCTCTAACCAACAGCTGACAACAGTGATTACCCTCTTTGCCTACCAGCTGCTATTCTGTCAGCAGCATAAACACCAGAGCCCAGATCAGAGTGGTAGACACCGCCTAATGTGGCCATGATAGCCCAAACAGCTTAAGGCCTGCGAGTATTTATTTATTTAGGAACGAACATATAACGTTGTAACCTAACCTAACCTAACCATGTAAAATTAATTAAATATATGTTGAGACAGTGAGATGTTTGCATTTATTATATATAGATAGACTACATTTAGATGCTACATACAGCTTATCTCAAGGTTGGTTCAGTCACAGTTTCACCTCCACCTGTTCGTCTTCCCATCATACCCTTCCACACCCAGCCCACTCAATGTCTGTCAAAAAAAATATTGAGTGGGCGCCAACGTGGAGGTACATCCAGCCTTTCCCCTTTTCTTTCCCTGAAGCTTTATTAACAGTGGCACACCACAATTGGGCACTGATCCCCGGCGAGGCACTGTGTGGTTGTTTTCAGGGAGCAGGAAACTCATCACGGCCATAAATTGTGAGCATCAGCAGTCTGCGCCCAGCCCTGCCGTTTCGCCCCGGCTCCGAGGCCCCACAAAGTGCTGATTCAGGGCGAAGGCGGAGCGCAGGCAGTGGCAGGGTTCACCACCAGCAGGCTCTCCATCACTTTGACAGCTCAATAAAAACCAGTGTAAACTATTAATTGGATCATTAATTATTGATGCTGTTTTTACTACAATTCAAGGGGCGAGAGCAGAAAAGAGGCAGGGGTGGAACTGTGTGTTTGTTTAAGCAGAGTCACCATGCTAGGAAGGTGGTACAGGACAGTGTCATGTTAAACCCCAGCAGATCTTAAAACATGAACTTATATTCTAAAGCAAAAAGGCCTATACCTGACTTCTACCATGAAGCACAGAACACACTAATACTAGCAATTAAGGTATAAAAGGTTCAATTATTAAGAATATTTTCTATCCAGCTTAGAGAGCACAGACTACAAACTAGGGCTGGGCAATATATTGATATTATATCGACATCAATATATGAGGCTAGATATCGTCTTAAATTTTTGATATCGTAATACTGTGATATGACACAAGTGTTGTCTTTTCCTGTTTTTTTAAAGGCTGCATTACAGTAAAGTGGTGTAATTTTTGAACTTACCAGACTGTTCTAGCTGTTTTATTGTTTGCCTATTGCACCAATATCAACCTCTACAATAACGTCGCAATATCGACATTGATGTATTTTGACAAAAATATCGTGATATTTGATTTTCTCCATAATCGCCCAGCTCTACTACAAACCCGACAGACTTACTGAGGTGCAAAAACTGATCCCGAAAGCCATTAATGAGGATGTAACTTAGGCTGTCAGTAGACAATGTCCACCTCTCTGCCGTAGTTAGCCAGCCAGCCTCTCCTTTTCTGTCTGTTCGGCACTATTATGAGACGGCATGTCAGGGGAATCAATAAAGAGGAAAACACAGGGAGAGGACCACCGTGATAAATCAGTCTTGACCGCTCGCAGGCAAGAGCCAGGCCCATTACAGCTGGCACAGCCTCTGTCCTCCAGTCTCCCCCTTCTCCTTGGTCTCCCCTCCATCTCATCCCATCAAGCCCTCCTCCTTCCTCAGTGTGCTCCCCCTCTCGGGATGACAGAGATTTGAGGGCATGGCATGCACCCTGCTTAGCCTGCTTTTACACACCCATCTTCTGGCCCAGTCGAGCTGACAAACCCCCAGATGCTGACGGGCCACATATGGTGCTTTGTGCCCTCTTTCTCATCTCTCCTGTTGTGGCCTCAAATGCAATTACAATTCTTTGCTTAGCTGCTCTAGCCGTTTTCTTCTTTTTATTTATTTTTTTGCCTTGTCTCACTGGGAAAGCGCACTCTACGTTTGCTAATTAAAGAGTGCTTGGTTTGCATGTTATAGTACATGCAGGAAGATTCCTTGATTTGGTCAGCTTTTTCGACTGAAAAGCGGTTGTAAATCACGGTTTGTGTCTTTTTGGCAGCATTAAAACAAACACCTGCGCAACCTGGTTGAGCTGAAATTCATCTATGGCATGCTACATTTGTTCCATTTGTAAACTCTATGCTCTGCCATAACGGACTTTCTTACACTCTGGTTTAAAATAAATGGTTCAGTAGAATTTTCTGAACCATTTACTGGACTCATATACCATATCACAGCAGCCTTAATTATGTCATAAATTAATGAAACTGCCAATTATAACTAAATAAAGACCAAAGATAGCTCCACATAATCAGCTGTCCGAGGTTGTTCTGTAGCTAGTATGGTTAGCTAGGCGTATTCAGGTCAATAGTTCTGCTCTTTCCTTTGTTTCCCCTCTCTCTCACAGGCAGACAGAAACAACAGAAACTCTGACCCTCAAAACAGCCTGCTTTTCTCCCTATTTGTGTTCCACGGCTACCTGGAAACCTGGAAACTCCCACATCAATAATGTAGCGCTAGTGCAGGGCGGCTTCCTTTAGTGAGGAGAACAGTTACATAACAGAGCAGACCAGCTGAATTCCTCCCCTCTCCTCTAGATTAAACATTTTGAGCATGTGGCAGGCACTTTGGTCTGGTGCTACTGACAAAAGCAAACTGTGCTACTGTACCTTCTATCTATCATTCCTCCGTTTGTCAACTGTACCTCCTCCTTCCTGTGTGTTTAGTGCTAGTGCAACATTTCTAAAGTAAAGGCCTCCGTGATTTTTGGCAACAAAATCAATTTGCAATCACGACAACTGTCAACCAGGTGGAGCAGTCAAGAAGCTAACAGCCTCAACAATTGCTTCTGATGTTTATTCTATGCAAAGTGGCACTTAATTCAGTCAGTCTGACTGTGTGCTTGCCACTGCATGTTTATACACTTGGATAAGTGTGCTTGTGTCTCCAGGCAGGTAGGACATTTGCCATGAGCGATTTGATGTCCATTTCAATTTCCTTGTCGTAGTCAGACAGCAAGACAGGCCAGGCAGAGCCAATACCAAGCATACACTGAAGTAAACTGGACCCACTGCGTGAAGAAATAATTCCCCTTTAAAAACAGTCTTTGGGTAATGACAGTTATTAATTTAAAACTAGTAGATTAGGCAGTGAAAACTACGTATAAACCCTGAGAAGAGACATCTTTTTTTATCTTTTACCCCCCACCATCAGTTTTTCCTCCCGTTCCCACTGGACTGATCCATATCCCTATTGCCACATTGTAATGGGCCACTGTACCATGAATGACATCTAAACAGTATGGATGTCAAGGCTAACAGAGGAGGTACAGTATACTGCAGGAAAACATATAATCAGCCTCTGCTCTTTTATGACCTTGATTCTAATAACATCCATTCACTCATATGCAGCAGTGATGACATGGAACTACTCAGTGAAATACACTGCAACTGAGTTAACTCAGCTCACCCTGTTTCACTAGACACCCACACCCCAGCCCTCTCCCTGCTTCCCTCTGTCTGTCAGTTATGCAGCGCTGTCCATTGGATCTGACTGATCGTGTGAATCAGCAGTGGTAGGACCTGGCAAAGTGTGCTATGAGATGACAGCAAAAAGGAGAAGGCCTTGAGAGCAGTTAGACGTACATTCATTTCAAATCACAGCCACACACATAAACAACCATCCACACTGAAACATATCTGGCTGTGCACGAGCCTCCTCCTCTTAGCCACGGGAGCTGTTAGAGTAGATTCGTACAACGCAATAGTACTTTGCACGTATGTAAGGCTCATTGTTTTCGAATTTTCTACAATTTTTACTAAAAATGCCAGGATCCTATTAAAAAAAAGCAGTTTTAAACCAATGTTATCACACACATTAGATGCTGTTGTGTTTTCTGCCAAAATAACTCACTGTTTGTACCGCAGTTTAGGGTAAATAAAGTCCATTTAAGAAGTGTTACACTCAAAAAATAGAAACTGAAGAGAAAACATTTATGAATTTATAAATGACTATGCAGCAGTCACTCTAAGAAAAAAAAAAAAACATTTCACTGCAAATCTACAAAGTGCTTGATTTTTCTGTCATTTACGTTTTTAAAAGATCTCCAGTTGTTTTTAATTTTTAATTTTTTTTTAAAATGATAAATTCAAAGATTTTCTTTCCTCGAAAATTAAGAGCCCGACACACACAAATACACATATAGACATACAAACAGACGAAGCACATATATAGACTGCAGACTGGGGAATCTCAAGGTTATATCTGAATCAACAGCTGCAAGAATCAATATCAACATGAGACAGCAACAATAAATGAATTATAATTAAATGAAATCTGTCTTTCCTAATAACAACATCATGTCAGTATAATACTAGATCAGAAAGGCTTTAGAATTGCATGAAAAAACATCTGAGAAATGTGCAATGGTATGGTATAAAGTAACGCTTAATAAAGCTATCTATAAACAGAGAAAGAAGCAGAGAGAGAGAGCAGGCTGAGTGAGGTTGGTGGTGTGTGTGGCCCCTACCTTTCTCACTGACTGACTCACTCTCTATCTCCACGTCCTCACAGCTGGTGTACTCCGGTGTGGTGGCCAGCTCCTCCTCCGAGCTGCTCAGCGACACCTGCCGCATCTTTCCTCCCTTTTTGGTTTTGTGGGGCTTGGGGGGTGGCGGGCGCACCGACTCCGACTGGTCCGAGCTGAGAGAGTCATTCCTCAACATGCTCTCCATCTTCTCCCTCTTGGTCTTGCGGAGAGCTGAATTGGGGTCCAAGTGGTGTTGCTGCCTCCTCATGGGATCCCCGCCTCCACCCATGTCGCCTCTCCGCAGGTCCCCAGATCTGTCGCCCAGCACGGGGCTACGGTGCGGCGTCGGGGGGCTGTGGTTGGAGCTTCTGTGGCCTCCAAGGCCAGGACCAATGGGCCCAGGAGAGGAGCGGTCAACGGAGTAGGAGCGCTGTCCCGCCATTGGCGGCCGGCGCTCGGTGAGATGCTGACGGGACAGCCGGATGGGGCCTGGGTCGTCCTGCTCCGTGTAAGCCAGGGAGACATCACTATGGCGGCGCTCGTGCCGCAGGCGGCCCACCTCAGCGTGCATCCTCATCTGCTCCTCGTAGGGCTGCGGCTTGACAGGGTAGCGTGCCAGGTTGGGGTCGCTGCGATAGCGGGTCTGGAATTCCTCCTGGCGCTGCCGCTGGAGGTCATACTCGCTGGGTGGTCCATCTAGCTCCTGGTCCAGCGGGTATTCCTGGGAGTGCCAGCGACCGGGGCCCCGCCGGTCCCGGTAACCCATCCGTGCCGCATCTGCGTCTGGGTACATGTGATGGCCCCGCGGAGCCCGCCGAGGGTCCCCATCCCCATAGTCAGACGGTGATCTGGGCATGCCGCCGTCCGTCGGGGCATACTGCGAGTGGTCGCCCCCCTCCCTTTGGTCGTATTTTTGGTTTGGATCCCTGGATGCAGATGGGCTTCGTTTCCTGTAGATCAAAGACAGGCGAACAAAAAAGTGGAATTTAGTGGTTGGTCCACTTTGAACTGGATGTTCTCTGATTCTCTTGATATACAGCAGTATATGTGTGTGTGTGTGTGTGTGTGTGTGTGTGTGTGTGTGTGTGTGTGTGTGTGTGTGTGTGTTGTATATCATGTTTTATTTCTGAGCCTGATAAAAATCATTTGTTTAAAAGAACTGAGGTTTGTGTGTGTATGTTGATGCTTAATTTAATTCCCAAAGAGCATATAGTGTCTGCCGGTGTGCAGGAAGAAATGTGAGGTATCAGTCAGACATTAGCCTCACAGTGCTTCATAACACATCTCTGAGCAACGCTTCAGCCTTCAGTCAGTACTCTATAGCTTCGCTTTACTTTGCCCTGCACTGTGTGGGCCTCAGTCCCTGTCAAAACCTGATGAAAGCCTGCTCCTGTGCCACCAAAACATAACAAACAGTCTTCCAGCCAATAACCAACAAGAAGGAGCTGGTTGAGCCATCACTGCAGCAGTGTTAGCCAGTAGGCTACCGTTTGTGGAGCCTGGGCTGTCTACAGAGACGACGTTTTTTTACAGTGTGTTCAGGGGACAGGCAGCTAGCAGATAGTGAGGAGATGTTTTTTACAGTGTGTTCAGGGGACAGGCAGCTAGTGGATAGTGAGGCGATGTTTTTTTACAGTGTGTTCAGGGGACAGGCAGCTAGCAGATAGTGAGGAGATGTTTTTTACAGTGTGTTCAGGGGACAGGCAGCTAGCAGATAGTGAGGAGATGTTTTTTTACAGTGTGTTCAGGGGACAGGCAGCTAGCAGATAGTGAGGAGATGTTTTTTTACAGTGTGTTCAGGGGACAGTCAGCTAGTGGATAGTGAGGAGATGTTTGCTGTATGTGACAAAAAATGTTGTAGCTTAAAAAACGCGTCACATCACTTAGAGCACCTTTAAATAAATGAATAAAATGAAAATCTCAAAATACATGCAAAAAACAGGTTGGCCTATTTGCTTCAGAAAAACATACACTCATGCAGTGGAAATCCTGTTTGATTATGGAATTTGATTTAGAAGGTTGCACAGTCTTCACACACATAATGGTGTATCCAATATTTCACTCTTTTACTGCCATTGGCAATCTTTCATTTTCATTTTGATAGCATCTGATTACTTTGTTGATATAGGTGCTTAAATCATCATAATTTGTAATGCATTATTAAACTACAGGATGACACAAGATTAACAACACAGCTTGCCTGGATATGACCCTGTTTGTATTTCTAAATTAATAGTGCGAGTGTGAGTGCGAGTGCGTGTGTGTGTGTGTGTGTGTGTGTGTGTGTGTGCGCATATGTGCATATGTGCATGTGTGCACAAAGGCAGAGAGATGAGGAACCAGCCAGTGTACTGAAAGTAATGCACTGATAAATGATTCAGAGTTTAACAGATTGTATCTGTGTACACAGTACAATGGACATGAAGGGATGAAGAGAGAGCTCTATCTGAATTCATGATCCTCAGACGAAGGTGCCCATTTATTTATCTCGCCACCTTTTTCCTCCTGGTAAAAAAAACATGTAATGTCACTCAGACAGTTAGTAAGGGTGTAGACTAAAATCATAACAAAATTACTGTAGACTCATACTTCATACATTTAAATCATGTGTCCTGGTCTTGATAAGACAGAGTAGTCCTATTTGTTACAAGACTAAAGAGATGTCAAATCTTGAAGCAAGCACAGTTATGTTGGAAATTGCATGAAAATAACTTGCTAAGATGAATATTTACCAGCTGCGACAGCATCGCTGGTATTGTTTTCACCTTGTGATTGTGTGTGTGTGTGTGTGTGTGTGTGTGTGTGTGTGTGTGTGTGTGTGTGTGTGTGTGTGTGTGTGTGTGTGTGTGTGCGTGCATGTGTCATCGTGGCAAAATGTGGTCCTGGAGACACCTACTGTAGTGGGAACACAGAGACGGTTTGAGTACTCTGCCAGAGGTTGGTCGGTCTGTCTGTCTGTCTGTCTGTCTGTCTGTCTGTCTGTCTGTCTGTCTGTCTGTCTGTGGACAGAACCATGCAAAATGCAGTCACAAAACGTTACAGGTGCGTAGTTAAGATCAAAATGAAGGCTGAGTTCGCATATGGGTGTGGTCTACGCAAGGGCGCCATAAGTAGGGGGGTATGAAGTCAGGAAGGGGCCACTGCATTAAGTATAGTTACAGTCAGCAGCCCCATATTTCTAAAATTAGCAATCAATCATTTTATCATTGTCCGACTGTCATAAAGGAAACCAGCCAGGAAGTGGGTGAAAAGCCTGTAGGAGGCTAACTGTGCATTAATGCATTTATTCTTTTGCTGAAAATCAATTATTCATAAGCCACTTTTCTCCTACATTTCTCCCACTTTTCCTCCAACATAATAATGACATTTTGGTGAGGAAAAGCTCTGTGAAGCATTCCTTTAATTTTGTACGTGACAACTTTCCATAAATTTCAAAGGGCTTCATAAATCACTGCTGCCAGCTGTGCTCAGTAGCCAAGGTAAGGACTCCTCACGTGTGATTGGCTAATTCACTGAACCACAGAGGAGGTTTGCTCCCTGCCTACTGTATCACAGACCATTCGGGTTAGCCTCAGTATAATGTGGAAAAGATGCATTTTGTGTTCTCTGTGTTGGATTTCTATGTTGAACACTGAATAATCTCACTAAAGTGAAGTGCCAGCTTTCAGGAGAGACAGAAGGATGTAAGAGCGCTGTGTATAGTTCATGAACTACTGTACAGTTAAAATATAAGCTGTTAGAGAGAGGCAGAAGGTGAGCAATAGTGCGGTACAAAATGTGCTTTCCAGCATCACTAGTACATAAAAGATTTACTTAAAGTGGCGATTTGTAACTTTCAGTTTATGTTGATTCTAGCCGCCCCTTTGGACAAAAGCGGTAGTTTTTTTTACCACACCTGCTGTTTTAAAGGTATTTTCTTTACGGTGCTGTATTGCCCACTGTATTACTGAGATAGCGTTACCAGGAGGTCATATAGTTGTGATGAATGTTTTGCTCAGAATCATTCCTTAACAATAAGATAATAAGTTACAGATGCATCATCCCTTTTCAAGTGTTCGGTAACATAGCCTGAATGAATCGTTACTGTATCACTGTCACTGGGTCACCAGCCAAAGCATTAGGAGATTGTTGTAGCAACCAACGTTACAATAACTTATATTAATATAGCACATTTCAAGAAACCCAAAGATACTTTACACAAGTACAAGGCAACAATGGAAAAGAAAATAGTAGGCCAACACTGACACGGACTGAAAAGAAATAAAACAGATAACTTCTAAAATAAAATAAAAATACAAATAGGCCTATATAAAGAAAACTCCTGCTACCTTTTACCTGGCTGCATAGGCTTTTCCGGTGTTACAAAGAAACCTGTGACCCGTCAGAATGTGTTACTGTAGAGCCGTTCTACCTGCCGTAAATCACTCTGTGACTTTGCGGGAAACATAACATATTTTTTAAAGCTGCACTAATCAATATTGTTGTTTTAACAACTGATCAAATTAATATGTATACATGAAAGGGATTGCACGTGGTGACTGCACTGACTCTAGCGTTTTAGTGTCTTTAAGCTGATTCTGATAAAACTACTGCAGGCTATCTAGCAACTAGCGAATGAATATAATGGAGCATTTAGCAGCTCAGGAGACAGATATTTTCCTCAGGAGTTGGTGGAGACCAAACCTGAGCTAAAAAGAGACTTTATAATGTGATAATATGTCAGTGTTGCGTTTAATCTATTAAAGCTGCTTTAAATGTTATATTGACAGATCATTTTCATTTTAAAACTATTAGCGATAGTTTAATATCATAATTTAATGAAATGATTCCTTGTCATGTGAAAGGCCTGCTAGTACGACTGATAGTGAAAATGAACATCTTAGTGCAGCTCTACACAGCTTTCCGTCAATTACCAATCTCTGCTGAATGCGAAGGTAGCGTTATAGGCTCAAACTGGAGACTGCAGCTGGGACCTCTACTTCCAGTTCCTCCCCTTTGGTGGTCAAAAGCTTTTAATGCAGCTTTGATAACTGCCTGCATTTCAAACAAAAATAATACGTATTCACCCAATAACTGGTTAGTACAATTATAAAGATTTGCCATTGTGAATTCCTGGTATAAGCAGGGTTTTCCCCAAAGAAAAAACTGGCACAAGAAGTGCTGCCCTCTAAATTTCTAAGAGCTAAGACACACATCTGAACAATTAAAGAATAATGCCACCACCTATTTCAATACTTCATCAACAGCAAATCAAAGATACAAGATGGACAGTATTCCACAGGCCAGCTGCATGAGGAGTGATTTTTTGTGTGCAAATGGAGTACAAAAAAACATCTTAGCATTAAAGAGGCAGCGGAAACCCGCGCACAACAAAAACAAGACTAATGGCTAATGTGCACTTTAATGAACGCATCCTTATTTACAACAAAGACTGAGGAAGACAAAAGGCCATTTGAAGTCTTTGTGATGCAGCTAGTGACCTCTCCTTTCTGCTTCACATCAAAACAAATGTCTCCTATCACCTTAGCACACAAACACAGCCTCACTGGTGATTAAGACGCAGCTGGAGAAACACATGAGGGATGCTGCATTATTCATGGCCTGCTCCTGGACCCTAACTGAGCAGCACTTCATTCACAAATCCAAAGTGAAGCTGCAGCAGAAATTATATGCTGGAGTAGGGGACAGGCGCCGTGACTTGGATGGGAGAAAATGTGGAGGGGAGTGAGTGGGGGGGGGGGGATTGTGTGATGAGCATGAGAAACATCTTTTTATAGCGACTTGATGATGATGATGGAGGGGTGTGTTATGTGTGTTCACTTGTGCATGCCTCTGTGTTTGTAGCTGTGTGTGTGTGTGTGTGTGTGTGTGTGTGTGTGTGTGTGTGTGTGTGTGTGTGTGTGTGTGTGTGTGTGTGTGTGTGCGCGTGCGCGTGCTTTATGTGTGCTGCTCTGGCTGCCTACGAAATGCTTCACTTTGGCTCTGAGCATGTCATCAGGGCTTCAGGTTAATGTCTCCTCTGGGCTGTTGTCTTGAAATCGTACACCCTGAACACACACATGCACACAGAACATGCAGATAGCAACAACAACAAACATTAACAAACTGCCCCGTTGACGAGCTCTAACTCATCATGACACAAGTATCACGTTTCCCTGCTCCCGTTTAGCCCTGTCTGTCCTTGTCCAAACAGAGAAAATGTCTATGGCAGCTAGCAAGTAAGCTAGCAATCACGCACTCCGCTCTGTCAGCATTTGCATCATGATGCTAACGCTATCGGCCCTGAACCAGCCTTCAGTAAGTACAACAGAGCGGTGGCGCAGCACTAAATTTGGTACTGTGCATTATTCCCCCATTGCTCCGGCTGCCACTGCTACTGTTACAGCCTCTCTGCAGATACCTCTGAGCTCTCCACAGCTCTGCCATGACACACTCTGCTGATCTTAGATTTGCATTCCATCCTCAGTGGCACAGAAAGAGATAGACAAGAGAGAGACAAAATGTGAAAAGGGAAAGGGGGGGAATATCATCGACAATGTGTGTGAATTAGAAGAGCATGAAAAAATAAAGCGGGGAAGATGCCAGTTAACTGTGACCTACAGCTGAACATGCAGCTGGTGTGCGTGGTGCATTCAGCCGAGCTTGTCAGGCTCAAGCGTGAAGTGGGATCGTGATGCCTGCCTGTGATGCTGCACAGAAGCCTGGCTGTTGCAATAATTAAGTCACGAATCGCACAGTGACGTAGTCCCACCATCACTTTCCCTTATATAGGGAGATGCGTGTGTGATGCCATCACAGACATGGCACTGAGCCGCAGCACAGGCAGCGTGGTGTGCAGAACATCGACCAGCAGTGAATCATCCTAACAGGCCGACAATAGAGCATGTTCACTGTCTGCGCGGTACAGTGTGGGAATACAGGAAAAATGCCGCTGCACCGTTCTGTACGTTCCTGCTGTGGGAATAACAGCAGCCCTCTGTACTGCTGTTGTCCCACTCTGAGCTAACTATAGAAAGCCTCTGCTGTAACAGTGCATGAAGCACGGGGCCTCATTCAGTTGGTGACAAGGACGGTGATGACAATAAGATTTAATTCAGGGAGGGTGACACTGGCCTCACTCTATTACTGGTAGAAAGACTTTTATATCTAACATAGAGATAATGAGAGTCTAATGGCTGCAATTTCTGATACCTGAGTGAGAAGGTTCACATCCAGTAGTGTACAAAGCATCTCTGTGGTGCAGAGGGGTAAACCTTCATACTCGCGTAGAATCGTAAAAGACACAGACATCTCTATTGTGCTGTGTGAACACGGTTTCCGTTTTTGCTTTCAGCACAGCCTTATCCACTGCTTCTAAATTGCAATATTATAATCACCTTTTTAAAGTACACTCTCCTTATCAAAAGCAGCATAATGTATCAAATCCATGGCTCACTAAAATCATGGGATTACACTATGGCCCCGTAAGATTAAAAAGTGTGACCCTAAAAGCTTAGAAGTGACCTGACATGCTCGCCACGCTAAAACCGTTATATGTCGTTATTTTTCGCAACACAAAAAAAAAAAAAAATTGGTGAAATTCCCCGATACACTGTGGGTGTAATCAGAAGTGAGGTTGTCGTGCTGTGCCTCATCAGATGTGTTCCTGCTCTGACCTACTGACGGGATGTGATCAGAAACATCCACAGCCAGAGCCCCGTTCCCAGGCTGCAAATGGACTAGGTTGTCTAACTTTGTCATTCTCTCACTCTATCTGCCTTTACGTGTGTGTAGCGCTGGCTCAGCTAGGATGAAAGGCCCGAGATCAAGCAGGAAGCCCCTGCGGTCGCAAATCATTAACATTTGATGTGGGTTTACAATAAAAAAGGGAGCTTAATGCACATACATTTACACAGAGCATCTGCAACACACAGGCTAGTGATCAGTTAGTTGTACAGAGTGAACACGTCAGCATTTCAACTCAAAAGCCCTGAGTAACCATCCCCTTCACACAAACATAGTCCACCTCCCCGCGTCCTCGTGATGCACAATACTGGCCTAAATGATAATTAATCATTTGCTCAATACTGGTATTGTGATTATGTATTGCGTTATTCATCCATCTCATTGAAAGTTTTGATGCACTTGATTGCAACAAAAACAGCCTTGACATTCATATTGCATTAAATAAAATAGAAATAACACTAAATATAAAAAGTTATATTACAGTTTTGGGTTGCTTGTGTGCTCCAATTGCTCTGTAGCCTTTATGGGGAACTTGGAGCAGCTAATCACAGTACAGTATGTCCAAAACAAATGCCTGTGATTGGTCAAAGAGTTTCCAGATTTATTGCACCAGAGCAGAAACTTATAATGCAAAGCATCGTGACCAAGCATCATTAATTGTGGAAGCCAAAATTGTGATTACATGATTCATTTTGCCTCCCTATCTCATTCTGTCTGCCTTTCTTTCCTCTTCCCCTCCTCTCACAGCTTCTGTAATGACAAAGATAGGATGTGAAGAGGTTTTCTAAGCAAAGAAAGAGAGAGAGATCCAGGGAGAGAGAGAAAATGTGGCCTTTTCATGATGAATTCCATAGCTAGTCTCCACAACCATTTGCCGCGAAGATATGTTGATATTGCATTTTAAACTAAATAAATACCACAAGCACAAAGATCAATAATTGGAGGACAATGAGGATTGATGAACACTTCAGCTGCACGTGTAGGCACCTTGACACACATACACTGTCAAAAGAAATAAATATATATTTTCAAATAACTAAAATGTCATGATGGAGCTGCTGCTTTCTACTGCTGCTTTCACAATTATCCCCGCGGCAAAGAAAGCTACTGCACTGTTGTTGGAATTAACTGTTCATGTTACAGCAAAATGCACAACCTGCTGTACATGCAACCTGCGTTTTGTATTGCTTTATAGACAGGGGATGTATCAATTGAAACAATTATTTACAAGAAACATGACACACTGCTTATACAATATGAATGTTCATATGTTCATATCAACTTTAATTGTAAGACCATTAAAAAAACAATTTAACCACACAGCATTATAATACATTCTACATCCAAACTGCAATCAAAATGATGAGATATAATCAGCCTTACTGAAAGTAAAATGTCAGATCCTCGGCTGCAGCTCAGTTCAAATCTCTGCCTGGCTGCTCCACGCAAACACATGGACTTCTGTGCACAAAAGCAGTCCAGTCCGATCCAAACTACCTAATACCAGTGCTGGCTCACAGCCTACGACCAGGCCCTTGTTGCTTTTCCAATCCTCTCTCCTCCTGCACTAAAAAAAATGTCCTTGTTTTATTTCTAGAAGGCTATGGATGCTCTGCAGACAGCAGCAGTAAATGTAGTCTTGCAGCAGCGCTCTTCGGACTGAGTGTGTGACACCAGCTCTGTCTGCTCTGCCTCTGCTGCTGCTGCCGGAGAAACATGTTAAATAAGAAAGCCAAAAGCAATCAAGGTGAAAATGCAACGCTGCCCCCGTGGGGATTGTGCCACCTCTGCTTTGTGGATAATGGAGAGAAGTCAAATGAGAACAAATGAGTGGCGCTCTGTTGCAGAGCTCTCCTCTTTGAGGAAATCTGGCCCACTAATGACAACAATACATCCTGGAATGGTATCTATTGAAATGAGATAACCAGAAAAAAAGCAAGAGTGGAAGAAAAACAAGCTGAATGTGCACGTCTCAACTGAGAGCAATCAGAGAAGAAGAGACAAGAGGAGGAAAAATCTGCCTAACAGTCCATTTACGGATGCAGTGTCACGCTCCCTTCCAGGACTGACTCAGCCGGCTGCTGTGTATGTGAGACGCCCCTCGGAGTAAAAGAAACGCATCCAATTCGCCCGTTACCTATAGTGCGATTAAACCGGGTTAAATCCTGCAGAAACCCTGCAATTCCCAATATCCAAATTATATTGTAGTATCAGCATGATCTGCTTTGTTTGTGACGGTCTGCTGCACCCACAGTGCCCCGCCACTTTGCTGGATGTGGATAGAAGGCAGAGTTTATGACCCTGCTGCAAAGGCTTCTGGGGGTCTGAAAGCGAGCAGACTTAGGGGTTTAACCGCATCATCATGTGATCGCTACAATTGGCTGGATGTCCAGCAGCGACCCTGTCCAACCCGCCGGCCGTCCAGTCCTCTGCCTAACAAAGATTATGGCCAAAATGATAATCACAATTATTTTTTTAAATATTGAGATCACGATTGTATACCACGATTATTCACTGATTTTTTTTTTTTTTTTTTCATCAAAATAAGTAGGGCTGGAGTATTCATATATTCGTTCGTTGGGTAGGTTTTTAATTTTACGATTCAGATATTCTTTTTTTTCCTCTTCAATACTGTAGTACAACAGAATCCTTACAAAGGAACGCCTTTAATTACATCTAAAGACAGGTGTTGCAGCGTGCACACACACACACACACGCGCACACAAGACGACTGATCAGTCCCACTACCAATATTAGCTGCTCTGTTTATGTCGTCCTGCACAAACAATGCATTGGAGTATCAGTGACATGTTGGGTACATAAGAAAACGGCTTCAGCCGGTTGAAAAATCTGCAACTATTCCTCTTTAGCATTTAGCTTAGCGCAGCGCCATTGCAACCATAAACGACAGTGGCTTACCCGCGTCATCTTCTACCCCCTATGTCCATTATTTTTACAGCATCTGGTCCTTTTCTGAGTCATGTTGTTAGTTTAGGAAGCGTATGGTTTGATGTGCAGCAGGGTTTCTATCTCAGTCAATCATGTCAATCATATGTCAATCATATGTATATGTATATATATATATATATATATACATATATATATCAGCCCAAATCGTGATTGCGATTAATATTGGATTAATTGTGCAGCCCTAGAAAGGATTACATTTCTTGCTTGATTACTAGCTGACATCTATCAACAATTGCAAGCAGAGCAGGGATTCTCACCTAATCTCATTCAGCCTGAGGTCTTATGATCCCTAAACTGAACAAATGACATGGTTTATGTATTTATTTATTTTTATCATTGTCATTGTCATTAAATCAAACACAGAGGAGGGAGAGAGAACAATAGAGGGAGGAATAGAGAGAAAGAGAGATTTCTCTACCCCATCATTTCTGTGCATTACAAAACGGATCAAAGACTTTTTTTCCTGGTTCATGACGACTTGGCTGTTTTCCATTGACCTGGTTTGATAAATCTACTCGGTGTATGCGGGTGGGTGTATTGTGACTGACAGTATCTGGGTGTTGTTAACGTCTTTCTTCCTGCCCTTTTTTTCTTCACTCTTCTGCCTCAACACATCTCGCATCTGTCACCATGTTTCTCCAATTGCTTTTCCTCCTTCGTCCCTTCCTCCCCGTCTCAGCCCTCCCATGGGAGTCAACCTGAGTTGGACTGAAGATACACTACGAGACTGTGTTTCTGTTTGTGATGGCGGTGGTGACAGCTGAGTGACAGGAGCGTGGAATCAGGGAGGGCAGGTGGGCGATGGGTTGTTGACACAGCGTTTCCCGGGACAGAGGTTGGAAGGCGGGGAAATGGTAAAGGACCTTTGGGGGTGTTTCGTTAACAACAGAGTAAAGAATGGGGCCAAGCTGCAGGGCTCTGGGTAGCTTTGACTGGCGTGACCATCTGACTGCCACTGAGAGACAAGAAGACAGCTTGAGACCATCGGTGATGACATGGCGACCCTGAGGAGGACTCGGAATGGCATTGAATGTTTTTAAAATGATATATCTACTGCTGGAGTGTTGCATTTTTAGCTTTATTTACAACAGAACATTTTGCCTTTTGCCTTCACCCTGCCTGGCATCCCTCAGTTTTAATTTATGCATTTCACAAAGTGGAAAAAGTCAAACAGTTCTTGTTCTGTGCTGGAATAAAATCTCCCATGGTGCTGTTAAGTAGTGCTCCCACTTCATTTCTCAAGTACGCCCTGTCCTGCGAAGATTTTCTTCTGTATTTTCACTCCTGCACATCAGATCTACTTAAGAGCTCACACTTAAGGAGAATTCCGGTCAATTTCAACACGTAGCTCTGTTGTTTGGAAATGTGGAGTGCTGTCAGTAGCAAAAGAAAAGAAAACAATCGGTGCTGCCTACACCGCGTTATCCCCCTGCTAGCATTAGCACCCAACAGGCTTAAACAGGGCAAGTTTTAAACATGTTTTTAGCCTCTAAACATGCTCGAAATGTCATTACAAGTACCTACCCATGTGCAGTGATTCCTTCCGAGTGAACACAGTGAATCTGACTGCTGTAGATGTGACAGAAAGGCATAAAAAAGTTGTGTTAATCCAGCCAGTGCACATACCTCTGTTTATTTCCTGTTTTCCGGTCAAGTCCACACTAGTCGATTGTCGAACTCCTACAATCCAATATTCCAGTCAAATTTGCTGTGTTCACTCGGAAGGAATCACTGCACATGGGTAGGTACTTGTAATTACATTTCAAGCATGTTTAGAGGCTAAAAACATGTTTAAAACTTGCCCTGTTTAAGCCTGTTGGGTGCTAACGCTAGCAGGGGGATAACACGGTGTAGGCAGCACCGATTGGTTTAGTTTTTCTTGCTACTGACAGCACTCCACATTTCCAAACAACAGAGCTACATGTTGAAATCGACCGGAATTCTCCTTTAAGGCTGACACTGTTCAGGTACATCTGCTCCTACTGCTTCAAAGAAGCATGTCAGGGATGTAAATAGTTCAGGGCTGTAAAGGGCCGTCCACACTAGGAACTATAACTATATCGATAACTATAAATATATAGTTTTAAAAATCGTTCTACGCAGAAGCATTAAACAGCCTTTAGTCTCCCTGTGCTGTGGAAAATTTGAAGTGGACACAAAGTTGTGCAGCCCTACATCTATCAGCTCAGCTGGCAGAGTCTGCAGATCTGTGTGTATTCACTAATTGGCTCCAAGAGCACAAACTCTGTCCTCCTGTCTAAGAGCAGACCAACTGGTGCCTTCTGTGTTCATGTTTATACTCTGTATGGTTAATACGTCTTCCGCACTGCACCGCCTGTTAGGTCTCCTTTTTGAGAAGAGAGGCACCGCTAGCACTCAATGTAGGCCAAGCCCCAACAGAATATGCCATTAAGATTAGCTACAAGTCAGGACTGGTACGCCGCTGCTTGCTCCTCGTCTCCCTACAGACAAAGGTTAGAGGAGCAGAGTGTGTGTGAAAGAAAATGTTTTATCATATTGTGAAGAACACTGATGCATGAAAAATGTGCACCTCACAGCTGGAATTTAATAAAGCATAAAACACCTCTGTTGAACAGACACACCAGCAGACAGTTCACTGAAGCAAATTTGGAGCAGCACAGGAGTACTGTCTGTAATTATGCTTATTGACTTCAGCTTGAGTTGAGAACAGAGCTGCAGTATACAGTAATACAGAGAATGGTTGCAGCGCGGGGTAGAGGGGTCCTCTGGTGAGGCTGTAAGTAATCAACACCCCATCACTGGTGGGTAATTAACATTTTATACCAAGTATTTGAACCTTTGACACATGTGATTGGCACTCATCTGTGACCAGACATTACAGCTGAACATCAGCTCCCTCGTCAAGAAAGCACAACAAATGATGTACTTCCTGCGGCAGCTGAAGAAATTCAACCTGCCAAAGACAATGATGGTGCACTTCTACACAGCCATCATCGAGTCCATCCTCACATCCTCCATCACCATCTGGTACGCTGCTGCCACTGCCAAGGACAAGGGCAGACTGCAGCGTGTCATTCGGTCTGCAGAGAAGGTGATTGGCTGCAATCTGCCGCCGCTCCAGGACCTGTACGCCACCACGACTCTGAAGCGTGCTGGAAAGATTGTGGCCGACCCCTCCCACCCCGGACACAAACTCTTTGAGACACTCCCCTCTGGTAGGAGGCTGAGGTCCATCAGGACCAAAACCTCACGTCACACGAACAGCTTTTTCCCCTTCGCCACTAGCCTTATTAACAAGGCCCGGAAACCACCCTGACACTCCACCCCTGGCTCTTCATGCCACTGTTCTCTCTCTGCTGTAATGCTCTTTGCTCTTTATTTTTTATTTATATCTTTATTTATTCTTTATATTTAATTTAATACATACTGTGTACATATACCTATACTTATATTGTCTAATATTCCATCTAAAGAATGTGTGACGTGCACCAACAACACCAAAATGTGTTAAAAAAACGTACTTGGCAATAAAACCCTTTCTGATTCTGATTCTGATTCATCACCACATGAAAGACATCGTCATCTTAGTCATCCCTTCTAAAGAAACCACAGGACACCCTGTGTGACGACACGTAGGTAACAAGACCTGGCTTTTGACTCGCTCTGAATAAATGATAAAATGAAGGATGACTGCTTCAGTTTCAGGGTCCTGGAGTTGTGCGTGCTGGCTCACTGTCATGGCTAAGGGACATGGGACACTTGAATAGAACAGAGCCATTGTTAATGTCATTACTAACACATATGCTTTTCCTACTATGACAAGTCACAATGTCTGCTGTTAAAGTAAGTTAAAGGAAGTAACTCTTCAGTAGATGTGTGGAAAAGGCAGAGCAAAAAATACAAATATTTGCAAGAGGCAGGGAGAAAACACATTTGTAATTTAGACCGTTTTACAGTATACATACAAAAAAAAAATCCTGCTTATCCTACACAGGGTGGTAGAGGCTGAACATCATCGCAGCGCAGAAGTTTAATCTGTTAATCTGTTTCTACTGGATACACATGGAAAGTCACTGCATCACAGTGTATATTCAGTACGTTTAGCATGGTGCAACATTATGTTATTATTATTTAAGTAAGACTCAGACTATTACTCTGAATTGTATTTGAACGTACAATAAATAATAAAGATATGTCATTTTCTGCTCAGAACCATAACAAAAGACGTTGTGAATAGGCCTGTACAATTATTACATAATTGTCTAATTATCAATATTTTTTACTTAATCGGGTTTCTTTGTTTAACCGCAATTAATTGCTAACATTTGCTAAGAGGTATGACTGTTGATGGTAATTGTTTGTTTTGTTTAGATGTGCCAAAAATATTTTTTTAATTTAATATATGTTAAATATTAATATAATATTTCATAATTATACAAGTAAATTATTATAAATCGGACAGTTGAGCTAAAGCTATGCTAGCGGCAGCTGTCACTTGTTGCCGTAGCAACTCGAAACATCCTGGGCTGTAGCTGCCGCAAGCCAGAGAAATTGAACATGCCCATGTTTCTGGCCCGGACAAACCTGCTGATTAAATAACCATCATCACCACACACAACTGTATATTTTGTATTTATTATTATTAGTTTTATATTTAGTTGTTGGCTCTTTGACCCTATACAGGTTCATAGCAACAAAAATGACAAGGCAGGATACAGTTAGAAAAAATGGACAGAGGACGCCATCGACAGGAAACTACATATACCGGTAACAGACCGTTACCATGAATAACTACAGATTTGTCTGAGTTTGAACATTGGGATAATGTAAGTTAACAACTCAACACAATATATAAAATAGGTCTAGTTCTTTTTAGACGTTTTAATGCGAAACATATTTAACATATTATACCTTTAAAGAGTAACCTGATGGGTGTGGTCCAAAATAATGTCACATGACTGACACACCCTGGAGTACACTGCTCCATCACTGCAGTTCGTTAAACCACTGAAGGTGAGCAAAGACTAACTCAGGGGGTTTCAGGGAGTAATAAGTAACTTTAATGCTGGACTCCAAAGTAGCACTCAAGCGTCATCCTGCTTTACAATCACACGCACAGGTCAAATTAATTGCGTGCAACTATTCACAGTTTCACACAACATAAGTGCGTAGCTTTTTGATATTAATGAACGTCCATTCTTGTTCCATTCAAGCCATTGTCAAATGAGTTGCTACAAAGCTAATTAAGACTATCAGCTCCACACAACTCTCTCTGGATTTCTCAGCGTGACTATGTTCAGAAGATTGTGGCGTCCGGCGACTTACGCACGCAGAAACTAATGCAGAAGATAATGTCCTCTTCTGAAGAGTCCATCATGTTTTTTTAATCCTCCGTGTCCTCCTTGGCTACTAGCAACTGCGTGGAGGGAGGGTGGGGGCGCGTGTGCAATCACGGAAGGCTGTATCATGTGGCTGCGCCAACAGTTTTGTTGTCATTACTTAGAATTTCTCATGGGGGCGACAGAAACTACGCACTATAGCTTTAAACGAAGACTTTCCAGCTTAGCGTGAGGGGGACATCCACGGAGACCCTCCCTTGGTGCCTGCTGCCGTGTTGTAGCATGTCGACTGCTCAGTGCTCATCAGTCATTGTTCATTATTCTCAAAGCGTTCTGTGTAGAGAACATATTGAGACTTGTCAAACTATTCAAAACCCAGCAAATTCTATTGTAACCAAACACTGGGCTGTATTTCTGCACTGGGAAGAGAAAAAAGTCTTAAGAACCCCGTTTTCCCCATCCCCTTCTCGCTCTGACATAAAAGTAATTGAACACACACACACACACACACAATCTCTCTCTCCCTCTCTCTCTCTCTCACACACATGAATTTCTTCTTGGTTCTGCTAAGTATGCATTTTTCCTTCCAGTGAGCAAGCTGCATTTGAAATCAAAGGCAGTGACGCTGCGCGGCTGTCTGGCTACACAGAAACTGAGGAGGTAATGAAAAAAGCTGAGGGGTGAGTCAGAGGATGCTTTAATAATCCTTGCTGCCCAAAATAACATCTCTGGGGCTGGACGGGCTGACGACCCTCCTGGCAAACAAGCAGCGGTCCAGGCCCGTCTGGACGTCCCCACATACACTTTTTCTCCCTCTCTCTCTCTCTCTCTCTCTCTCTCATCTCCTCCGAGTCTATTCTTGTCAACAGATAAGACTGCAGCAGCACGGCACGACGTGCCAGCCAAACCCTCCCTGTCCTAAATATACGACAAGACTAAGCAGGGCGAAGAGGTGTGTGCACTGGGGACAGACGAAGGGTGATCCAGTCAGTGGGAAGAAGGAATATGAGGTCCCTTCAAAGGTGAGCAATGTTTCTTTGGTTATTGTCCAATCATTGCTGACAAATGGTGATGGGGTCCAGTCTAAATAGCTCTTCGTGTTGGGTTCAAGGTTGGGCCTCCATTGTCCCGTTCAACACTTTTCCATTCCTTTCCACACAGTGTTCTGCCCTGTGCGAACAAATGGAGCCGCTGGACTCACTTGACGTTCTAAAATTCCACCCAATCCTGCTCACAGCATTTCTCTTTCTACACAAGAACTACGGTCACAAACAAACACACAGTAAAAGGTCCTTAATGTAGTACATGTCATCAAGAAGAACATAATATTTCTGAAATAACAACGATTTGACCTGCTCTGGTGTTATTTGAAGCAATTCAGCCAATAGTTGTTTTTCACTCTGGACCCAACTACACGACCGATCGAACGAACGAACAACAGACCAACAGACCAGCTGATATTGCCATGCCTAGAAAAATACAAAACACAAATACAAAGATACTTCACCGTATTATATATCCTATACATGTAGAGCTGAGCAGAGTATAAAATTCAGTATTACTGCATATGCTATGCTTGGAGTCAAAAAGAAGTCCATCTAGGTATTAAGGGGAAAAGCCCTGATACTGAGGCTAACCGAGAATGAGCCTACAGTAACTAGTATTATTTTGTCAGAGAAAAAGTCACATTCAAAGTTTTGTAGACACACCGCTTGGCCACTTGGTTTCCAAATGTAACTCCTTTACCGAGTAAAAGTGTTTATTTTTTGGAAGAAAGAATTTTCGAACAAGAAAGGGGGGCAGGAAGACTGTAGAGATTGGAGTCCATTCTTGCACAAATCATTTCTGGGCACATAACAAACACAGAGTGGGTTGTAGAGTTAAAACTAAAATTCTAATCAGGTTATGCTAAAGACCTGAATGTACTGAAAATCCAATATGACTGAGTGGAACTTTGTAGTTGATGTGGTTCAGTTTAAAACGCCACATGATGAACGGTGAAACAATGCTGATATAATTGCAACTGTGACAAGCTTAAGTATTTTATGGGTATATTCATACTCTGTGGCAGAGAAAACACTGAATTTGAAGTACTGCAATTACACAATGAAGAGAAAACACAAGGAAAACATGAGTGATCCCACTGCAGCATTTTTATTTAAACGTGCCTTTGTTCCACAGCAGTGCACACTGCATATTGCCTCTGGCAATCCAGCACAGTTCACGCTTATCACCACAGCAGCTATTTTTAACACATAATTTATAAACTAACAATAATAATACAACCGATTATCATAGTAAAAGCTCTTTGTGTGTGGTGGGGGGCACTTCACACCTTTTCAAAACGGTTTAAAGACACGGAAGTCCGCATTCCACAAAAATTAGATGATTCAATGTTGAATTGTCAGTATTTTGAATGTGTACAGATGTGATATTGAATGTGTTATATACATTCTTCTTATTGCCCATTTATTTGCTACAAACTGGTCATCTGCTTGAATTGTGCTTGTGACAGTGGCCTAAATTGGAAGCACAGGTAAAGTGGCTTAGCCTAGAAATCTAGACCACCCTAGCAGCAGCAAATGTAATTTGCAGCCAGGGGGTCTAGCAACTCTCCGTTGGCTTGTGAGCTGGAAAACTCTAGTCAGGCCAATCACATCTTGTATAGAGTCGGTGGGCGGGGCTTAACATAATGATGGCAGAGTTGCGATGGTTCCGCATGAATTCCCTGCTACTTGAAAACAAAGAAGATGGCTGCTGCTGCTGGAGAACAGCGGTCTTTGGAATCGGCTTTGGCCGCGACTCTGGAAGACTTGGAGTTAAGCTTTTCTTTGAGAAAAGAACAAAGAACGGCACTGAAGTCATTCTTAAAAAAGGAAGATGTGTTCGGAGTTTTGCCGATCGGATACGGCAAAAGTTTAATCTATCATCTAGCGTTGCTCTGATTGGTTGTAGATTGCGTGCAGAGGGAATTTGAAAGACAACCGTTTATCCCGCCCCTCAGATTGAGCCCTGCCAATGGTGAGTTCCCAGACCCAACATCTGGATGTGGGTCTGGCTTGTCAGGCTAAAAGGAGGTATAAGCACTCTACAATTACATCTATAGGGAAGGGAAGCCACTGCAGCCAAGTTACCCCAATGCATCGCTGTAGCTGGGCCCTGGGCATAATCAAATCAAGATGTATGCTACTTACAGTATTGCTTACTGATTGCCCAGCTTAACAAACTCTGATATGACTGTAAGCAACACACAGCAGACTTAAACTCATAGAGCCTACTTTGACAATATCTATCAAGCTTTATCTTTATCAGGCATGCACATTTAAGCACTGTTAAAGTTTATGCAAAGTAAATTGCTGAACAATAACTCTTCAATGGTCTCATTTGGAAAGATTCAAATCTTGCAAAAGATATAATTTAAGACAACAGCAGCAACATGTACAAACTGTTTGTTTGTTTCAGACACATAACCACACAGGTGTTGTCCTACAATGTGCCAAATTAGCCATACAACATTTCAGAAGCAGAATAATGGGAGACGTGTACAATGGGTTCCACTTGAAGCAACAATGATCTTGTTTTCTTCATTTTGCTCTTGGACTAGTTAGCAAAGCGTGTTGAAATATTCCCCCAGTCAGTTACTTTTGGAAATGCTATTCATTTCAGTGCATTTTTCAAATTAATAAACTGCTGTTCTCCCCATCTTCTCCATTCCAGCTTCGTTGCCTTTCCCTACAAGTCTCTCTTAAGTTCAATTCAAACAGATCGGCTGCTAGAAGGCTCGCCCAGAGGCAGACAGGAAGCTGTGCATAATGGGACGATGCCTCCCGAGCTTTTTTCTGAAACACTTTCCTCTTCTGAGAGATGTCACTACATTCACACTCCCACTCACACACTGAGATCAAAGAAGCATGGTGCTGCTAAGTACAAGAGTTGAAGAGTTTGAGAATGCCAACAAGGACATAGAAGACACTTGTCTGAAAAATAAAAGAGACTCCAATAACTTTATACAAGTTTACGCACATAATGAGATGTCACAAAAGATATATTTCTATTCTTTAATGACCATTGTAATACTTACTTTATTAGAACTACACTGTTGCTTCATCCCCCAAAAAATACTCATTTTGAAAACAATCATACTAATGATGATGCATGATAAATGCAGATAGTAGGAGTTCAACAACTGCCAGATAGGCATTCCGAAGTATTGATACGGCACTTTAAAAAAACATTTACGTCCGCTCATAGTCACAAATATTGCATACTTTTTCTATTTTTCCCAATCAATCACAACTGCAGCACTTCCGATTGGAGTTTTACCACATAAAAAAGCAAGCTTTGTGAGAAAGTTTCCTCTTTTCTCTCCATCTGATGAAAAAGCCACTCGCTGTGTCCCTGTGTGCTCAGCAGAAAGACCTTTTCTATTTCGCTCAATGGCATTGGCAAGCCAACGTCTCAATCGATGAACCCGCGGCCAGACCTTTGCAGAGTGAGCCCCCGACCAAAGGGCTGTGTGGGCTAATTGTAATTGCATAAGACAGCGTCTGTAACACATGCCCTGAGCCAGGGAGCTGAGCTGGCCGGAGGGGCCCAGGTCTGAGAACACATTTCATCTACGACAGTGGTTAACTTCAACCAGAGGTGTGAGGAGATGGAGAATCTCCTTTTTTATCATCTGAATTACATTTACCCACCTTTTTGCCCTTAGATTCCTAGATTTACATTCATCATATAAAGTAACACTCTACTCGTCTGTATTATGCACGGATAGGGTTTTTTAAATTGTGTTTTATACAGACGGTGGCAGTAACTGGGTCCCTGGTTTACATTTTGATGTACCACTGCACCAGAATCCAAAAACAGCCTTCAAACTTTAGTTGTACAAATGAGAGCAGAAGTGTGGTGACGCAGACGAGAGAAGAGGAATGCTTTACAATTCCGAAAGCAGGAAGACTGTGAATGGTTTTCTAACAGGATCAAGGGAGACATATGAATAACTAGAAGGAAGCCCGCCGAGTGAAAAAAAGGAAAATCTTCAAAGTCAGCTTCTTTCCTCTTCCTAGCCACCCCTGGAGATCAGATCAACTACTATCCTAAAACCTAATGAACTAGTAAACACTGGGAATTAAATGAATATTACATGGGGTTTCATTAACGCCAGCCAGCAGACTCCAAAAAAAATAATGAAGGCGAGAATTCGGAAGCGGGAGGAGACAGTTACTGAAGCTTCTTCTCTGTGTTTACTCAGCATCTGCCTGCCAGAGGAGGAGGCTTTTGATCACTCCTCGGCTGGGTTCTCCTCTCCGTTGCGTGGCAGGAGAAGCCCAGGGAGGCCGCCGAGCACAGCCAGGGCCGGCTCATCTGCAACACAAATGAACCGAGCTAATTGTACACGTGCGGGGAGACGAGGGAGCCGCACACACGGTGCAATGTTTGCAAAATATGGAAATAATTAATCTCATTGAGCTTGTGAAATACCATCAGGGTTGCAAAAGAGGATTTGAGCACGAGCTGGGGAAGAGACGGATGATGATGATGATAGCAATGGGCTGGATAGACGCAGATGTTTAGATTATGCTTTTTCATTATTGCTTTATCACACAGCTTCTTCAAGTGTATTTTTGGTAATTGAATAAATTGGAGCAGGAAATAGATTTGGATTTGGGGCACAGCAACAGGATTACGTGTAAAGCAGTTTCTTTCCCATTCATGAAATAATGCATGCAGATATTATGCTATCAGGTCAATTGTGCATTGGGTATGTGGTGTGGAAACAGTACCAGGAGAAGTACTAAATTACTAAAAACGGATTCCTAGAGCATAACACCTGTACATATAGACCCATTATTATTTTGTTTCAAATAACTTCTGCATCCCTTACATACAATTTAAAGACGCTGAGCAAACGGGGACAAGGAACAACTGGATATACCCTCATCTCATTCATTCAAAAGCATGTTTGATGCTTCCGTATGTCCACACTGTAACTAACGTTAGCTTGGAGACCTAATTTACCTGTTGGGACACAGACTAAAGAAAATGACACCACGCAAAACTAGCAGTCAGTCTGACCGGCGGTGAGATGTTGCTGTTCGTCACTAGCAAAGCAACACAGTACAGAAAATAAGCACAGCAGATAGGTGTTTACCACCGTGTTTACCTACAGTATATATATATATCTTTAAACTAGAGATGCACCGATTACAACTTTCTATTCCGATTTCCTATTTTTCATTGAGTTTGAACAGCCGATACCGATTTCATTTTTTCTAACCACTTTACAGCACACACAAATATTTATTTTCTATCTTTTCTTTAATAGAAAATGTTTGCATAGAATATAGAACATTTTTTAAAATTAAAGGTAAAGGTAATCGATTGCTATAAAATATAACTATATAAATTACTCCTGGTGTGGGAAATTCACACACATGTAAAGTGCAATGTTATGGAAGAACCATTTCCTTCTTTTCACATCCAATATCCAACTAAACAAATGTGATATATTTAGCAAACTAAACTTCTGTATGTATGAAAACAGGGAAAACAGGTAATGGCAATACAATAATATATAAATAACAAATAAAAATAAAATAAATATAGCCTTAATGCAGTATAAAGATATTTCTCAAAACACACACACAGGCCTGTTTGAACGTCAACAGCAACGTTACCTGAAAACAGCGTGGAGTTCCTTTTTTAGCAAGTCTGCTTTATGTGTCATTGTGCATAAATGTGAACACTACCGTTGCCGTCAACGGGCTTATCTGCTAACGTTAGCTACCGACGGTTACCTCGGAACAATCCAGCAAATAGACGGTACCCTAGAGTGCCGTTACCTGAAACAGATGATTTAACGTCACCGCTCATTTTACACACAGTTTACACAAAACTAAACTCTTTAAATATTACTACGTTTTTAATGTTTGTTTTGAGCGGTATGCATCCCCACTAACCTGGAAAGCGTAAACAGTAACGTTAATACAGCGTGTCGGAGGAATACAGCGTCGCTTTCTTTTTTTTCTTTTGTTTACAGCGTCTCCTACAGCGGCTAGCGGGGCGTCAGAGGCAGAGGGACCGCAGCGTTTGCTAACGTTAGCTTCTTGTCTCATCTGGGGTCTGATAAACAGTAAACTCATCAAAGTCAGTGTGCCCAACGCTATTTTCCGATAAACTGTAGCTGTCATATTTCACGGGACCCGCGTGAGTGCGGTTTTCATGTTCCAGTTTTTCAGCCTCAGGGGGGAGAGAGAGAGAGAGAGAGAGAGAGAGAGAGAGAGAGAGAGAGAGAGCGGCTGACTGTTCGAGCCGTGTATAATTACCACTTATGACATTTCATAAACAGCTGATGGAGCGGCAGTGCGCCGCTGCTACATACAGCGGAAACCCTGCATGTGCACGTGTGATGTTGCTGTTGCGCGATGTAAATCATGCGGTGCCCAAATGAATTTGACCGGCATAAAATCGGCATATGTCAGACTGACCGGCAGGTCGCCGGTCATGGCCGATGGCGTGAAAATCGGCCAATTCCGGTCAATCGGTGCATCTCTACTTTAAACATTACAAATACGTCTGAAAATAACAGAAAAAAAATAAATAACAAGTTTGTCGATTTCACATATCTCTGCAATTCCAATCAACTGCCATTTGTCTACCCAGAAGTGATTTTTGTATTGGTGCGACCAGTGCCTGAACTGGACCAAAAAAGGTGCCAGTACCCTAATTCAGCAGTTGCATGGCATGATCATTGCATGTGTCTTGGATATATTTACATTATTACGTATATCTTGTAGGGTTGACATGAAAAGTTGACTATTCGATGATTCGATCTAAGGAGCCTGATTCAGCTACCAATATCACAGTCGAATCGTCGCAGTGTCTGAAAATGTGGTTATGAAACAAAGGATCATTCCATTCGGCCATATAGGGGTGCCGTATGTGTGATTTTACATAGAATTTTTCCCAATAAATCATGATATATGGTACGGTATGAATATCAGCCACAGACTGTATATACAGTACAGTCTATGATCTCAGCCTATTAATAATACTGTTAATAACAATTAGAAGTAAGGGTACTCGTGGCCAGGTTGGTTCAGTGGTAGAGCAGGCGCACATATACTGAGAGGTTTATGCCTCGAATTTCCGCCGGCATCAGAGCAATCCCCGGAAGTGGAACGTCATGGATATAGACTAGTTGACCCTAAAATAGTCTTTAACTAATGTTGGATTTAAAATGGATTCCATATATACAGAAATTACTTCTTGTAAAGTTGTTCAATGCTAATAATAGCTTGAAATGTTTGTTGAGATGTGTTGTGTGGACTCCACTGCTCTGAATAACAGATTTAGCTAATGAAGTCCACCTCTTCACCTTCCAAAGGTCTGACCTCATAAGCCTCTTTAATCAATAAATCAAATGTAAAACAAGAATGATGATGCTGGGAAGTACCTTTCGGAGGCGAGAGCCTTAGCTTTCAATTAGCACCTGCACTGAACATCAAGGCCAGAGGAGAATTTGTGGAATAACGTAGGTTTATACCCTAGCACTAAGATCCTACACTGATGGTAAGCTCCTACAGCAAAGGCAGGCAAATTTAACCCCTCTACAAACTGTTCAATGGTTACTGACATTGACAAATAGCATCCCACATCAAGGCATATGGTTGAAAGCAAAGCACTATCCATGCGGCGTATGCAGTTTCTCTCCCCTCTCTTGGCTATTTAAAAACAAGATGACATCAGACATCTGTTGGGGAGCAGAAAAGAAAAGGGAGTCTTTTTAAGAGGAAAAAAAGACCTCCTAGGGTCTGGGCTTCAAACACATGAACGTTCAAGTGCCACCACATGCACTCTCACAAAGAAACACAAGGACACACACACACACACACACACACACACACACACACACACACACACACACACACATAAAGAGCAGAGTCACATTTATGCCACTCAGCAGCCTTCTCTTTAGTCCATCAGTGAGTGGAGAGAAAGAGAGGAAGAAGTTAAGGACCTGGGGCAGAGTTGGAAGTGGATCCTAATGTCGAACTGAAATGTAGTTTTACTGGGAGGACATTATGCCTACTCTAACTCAACCATTAAAGGTTGAGGGTCTCACACACACACACACACACACACACACACACACACACACACACACACACACACACACACACACCTCTTCAGCCTTTGAGGGAATCAGTCTCGCTCCATAAGCATAAAAAGAGCCCAGATGTCAGCGCTCTGCACAGGTCGGTGTTTCTGTTGAAAAGTACACCATCTTTCCTTTGTTGCTCGGTGACCCTTTCTGTACCTTCCTCGTCCTGTTTCACTGCTGAGGACATACTGTATACGTAACGTATATATCTTACTGTGTGACATCCCACGTGTCTCTGGCCATGAGACAGTGCTGTAGCAACCTGTAACCAAACCTCTGCAAAGACCCCTCGCTCTCTGGGCAGCAGCATTAGCAGGAGTGGCAGCAGGCCTGGGGCTGGGGACATTAGCCTGATGCTTATCTGGCTACACAGCACACCGCTAGCTACCAGTTCTCTCTCTCTCTCTCTCTCTCTCTCTCTCTCTTTCATTCTTCCTCTCTCGATCTCTGTCTGATGCTGAGATATGATTTGGTGAGAGCAGAGAGGAGTCAAGCATATCGATTCAGCCTTTACCGCTGTCTCTCTCGCAATATTCATCCCCTTTTCCTCTGCGCTGCTATCATTCCAACTCTCTCCACTTTATATCTCTCTCTCTCTATCCACTTCTGTTCTTTCTCTCTCCAGCGTGCAATCATAATAACCCCTCTCTTAGCGCGCCCAGGCAATAAACCAGGGCCTCCCTTCTTCCTGCGCACATCTCCCTCAGCGAGGACAAAACCAATAAAAGGTTGGCTTAATTACAGCTGCTGAGTGCCGCCAACACCCGGGTACAACACCATAGGGCTGAGGGTGGGCCGAGCGTGGGCGAGGTGTGACGGGATGCCGGGGAGGGGGAGGTTGCATAACAACTACTGAGGATACAGTTTGAGCCTCAGTCTGACTCCCACACCTAAACTCTCAAGACGCTACTTTATAGTACTCACAGAGATGGAAAAAAGAGGTGATGGTAGCCTAGAGGCTGGCTGGGAAAATGTGGGTAGGACTTGCATTCAGCGAGGCATTTAACTCCCAGTAGCTCCAGTGGAGGAGCTCAGTCAGCTTGATTTTGCATCTGCAAGGCGTTAATGTGTAACTGTGGGAATGTAAAGCAGGGCGTTGCTGGAAAACAAAATACACACTCCGTCAACTTACCCTGGATAGAGAAGGGTAAAAACAGGGGATAGGTAAATGTTCTATATACTACAATGTGGCCAATGACGTATCAAGGTGGATACACCTCTAAATCAACATAGGTGTCCAGGACTGTGAAGAGCCAAGGGACGGACTGCTGTGGATCCATGTCCTTGTCTCTCGCTGTTTCTAGGTCTGCAGTCTGTCTCCTTCTCCTCTCCTCTCCTCACTTCTTCCTTCTACCTCTTTCCTCCTCTTCTTTCTCCCAGTTCTGTCACATCAACGTGAATCTAGGGGCTCCAGGGGTTCAGAGTCCCACAAGCTGCAGCCTGCTATGTCTGCCTCGTCTACAGCTCTGTCACCGTGGTGACTGATGCCTGGGTGTTCCTGTCTCCTCCTGGTACTTTCTGTTGTCCTCTCTCTGTTTTTTCCTTCCTTGCTTTGTCTCTCCACTGTGCTCCTCTCACCTCACATCCACAATGCTTGCTATCAATAGAATACAGGTTGACAAGAGTAGAAATCAGAGTGGAAAGTGTCTTGTATGCTCCATGTATGACAGACTGGATGTGAGTGTTCAATAAAGTTACTTAAAGCCAGCATAGCCATGTCATTTTGAAAATAATTGTATAGCGTAGTGTAAGGGAACACACAAGACAGTGGAGGTGAACACTTTGAATCTATTTAGTGATGTCCGTGCTTGTCACTGATGCTGTATGTACTTTTATTACATCTGACTATGTTCTTTGTGTGTTTTTCTGTCTGGTATGTTCTTGTCCTGTTGTTTGGTCTGGCTATGTTTCTTCTTTTCTTTACTCAGGTCTCTCTTGCAAAAGAGATAGTGATCTCAAAGAGAGAACCTGATTAAATAAAGGTTATATATGAATAACTGCTTAATTCCATATGCTTCTCTCATTTTGTTTATTCTATTTGATTCAGAGGAGGATTCGGAGCAAAATGTGACTGAGTTTCACCAAAGAGACCTAAACCAAAGCAGAAGAATATGGAAACAAATGCCCAGACATGTCCAGATGCTGTCCAGACCTGAGATGTCTAGGAATGAGCGCAGCATCAGCTGTAGCTGGAGGTGACCTTAGTACAGTCCTTTAATATTCCTGATAACCACTTCAATCAACCATTTATTGCCAAGAAGGAAAAATTGAAAACATTGCTATTTCAGTAGGTAAGCAGCCTTTCAACATCACAGTAGCTTGCTAAAAAAGCAGGTTAGTTTGGGCCCCGTTTACGCTTGGTTTTTAAAATGAGTTTTGGTGATCCGAACACAAGTGGACAGCCGAGACACCTCGCTGTTCACACCTGTGTCTGTCACTACCCCATCTGTACTGGAAACCTGACTTGTTTTTAACCTATCCCCTGACCAATGGGCTATCCTGACCCTAACCATTCAAGTTCAATGTCTACCCTCAACTGCCTCTGCACATGCGTAGAACAAATTGGGTTTCTGATGTGGATCAGGCAGCAACAGTGTCTATCATGTGTGTCCAGCTGACCAATTGTGTTTAGATTTCGCTACTGCCTACGTCACTTCCGCTAGAAGGTCAAAGGGCCCCGCGCAACATATCTCCTCCCATAGGGCAAGTGTTTTAAAGCTATAGTGCGTAGTTTCTGTCGCCCCCCCATGTGGAATTCTAAGTAATGACAACATCACTGTCGGCGCGTCCACATGATACAAGCCTTCTTCATTCATTTAATGTAAGTTACGCACTAAAGCTTTAAATGATCGGATCACAATGCGTCTCGGTCGTTTACGTAGCGCTGTCCACTTGCGATCTGAACGCCTAATGTAAAGTGTAATGAGGGTAGTGTTTGAAAGGATGCCCACTGTACTTACAAACACACATTGCTTAACTTGCTCAATCCAGGGCTGGTACAGATAAATTAGCTGCTACAAATACGATGCTAAAAGAACATCTCAAATGTGTCTCTTGGTTGAGAGGTCTCACATCTCTTTAAAGAAGTTGATTCAGGTCCTATCACTGAAATGGCTTTACAGCAGTTTCAGGTAACATTTTCTTCTGTGCTGTATTCATATTCTCTCTGCAGTCTGCAATTTACAAAATTCAAGTTTCAAATTCAGTTTAAACGGCATCAGTCATTTTCGGAAACCTTTCGGGCATAAAGTCTGAAATAGTGCAGATAATGCATTCTACAATAACTGTTATGTTATCGTGTTGAAAAACTGCCATACGCATGAGTATACTGCTAAAATGTGTTAACATGTCAAGGCACACAAAAAGTACCATAGAGAAGCCAAATTGTGTCTCCTCTCCAGACAGATCAGACTAGGAATTGAGATGGAAATCTACAATATAGCAAATGAAAAATGACTTGTTCCCCCCCCATCCTGTCTTTTTCTTACACCTTACGTCAATTTGTTAGAAATAACATCCCTTGATCTATGCCTTCCTTCATCTTTTTAATCAGGTAGGACACGTCCTATTACTATTGATCAAACATTACATATTATCACTATGGCAACCCCATGGTTGGAGGAGACAAGTGAATAGATGGGTGTGGGAGGGGGGTTGGGGGTTTCCACTTCAGAGGAACCCTCAGTGGTCGAAACAAGTTGATTTTCCTCCAATCAGTGGCACTGTACAGCACATATAAGCTATAAAATGCAGAAGTGCACAGCTGTAAATATGCTGCCACTGCAGGAGAACAATATATGAGACCGTGAGATGAAGTAAACAGCTGTGAGTATGAGGATGACTCACTAAAATCACACCCAAGACTGTTTGGAATGATTAAACAGCAGCAATATGGGTTTTATTTAATATGCTGGATTTGAAACACCGTGCTACTTTCAATACACTGCATCTATGCAGAAAATCAAATGCAGCTATTCATATCCCATATATAGCATCACATACTTTGCAAAAGGCTCATCTGGGAACAGGCTATATGACGTGTACCACAAACTCAATAACGTCCCCTCTATCGCATCATACACCAGTCCAACAACAGACACACTTTGGTCTCAGGCATTTCAGGGAAGCAAGCACAAAGAGCTGCCATAGGGCTGGGGGGATATAAGTGGAAGGTGTGTGTATTAGAGGAGGGGGGATGAGTATGGTTGCAGTTTAAATGTAGTGACCACTCAATTCAAAACCATTAAGGCCTTCTAAGAACAGATCCCCACACCCCATTAGAACCTCTCCTGACGCACACATGCATAATACATGGGAGCTGGATCTAAAAGCATACAGCCCATTAGCAGGCCTGGCCGGGCAAGAAAGAAACACGCAGAGAGAGAGAGAGAGAGAGAGAGAGAGAGAGAGAGAGAGAAACACAGACTTGCACACAAACAGCTCTGATCAAATGGATTGCCAAGCTGGCTAGCACACACTGCTGGTTTGCAGAGAGTTGTGTTGTTGTTTTGTAACAGTGAGTTATATGGTACAGAAATGAGTGGACATAAAGGCTGACACTGGCCTCAGGGTCCAGTATTAAAAATGAAGACACACCTACCAGTGAGTTGTTCAAATCAGCCAACTATATATAACAATATGATAATGTAGCGGTCCTGTCATCAGCTGCCAATCAGAGACTGCATCTAACTAGAGGAATTTGCTGAGAAGGAAAAAAAAAAGGGTAGTGATGGAAAATAAGTTCAATTTAATCAGTCAGATGTGATGATTGCTGGATCACAGTTTCCAGGCATAGAGCCCCATGTTCAGCCCTTCCAGTGGCTGAGTGTTCTGGCCATGTAATGGGAGGTGGCAGTGAGCCCAGCAATGCTGTAAATTATTTCTGACGGTAGGGTAGGGGGCAAGAGGGAAAGACTTGCAGTCCCCGGAGACAGACAATGCATGTGGAGATATGGGGCCTGCGCCTATATCGAGAAATAAAAAGAGGCCTGCGTGTTCCCTCGGCCCTGCTGCGTGTTCCCTCGGCCCTGCTGCTGCAGGAACGTGAGACTGTTTGCAAGTTTGAAGCCCTTCTGCAGTCTGCAAAATGTGTCTAACAGCCACTCCTGGCCAGATGACCAGGGGCCTCTCCGTGGGGGAACGGAGCATTTAGCAGACTAATCATAATATGCTCCAATGCATCTAAGTAAGATCCAACTTCTCTTTCTCTCTCTCCCTTGACACGCCACACAAGCACTTCTTGTCCAGGAAATGTAAAATAAAAATCAGTTATTCCTGTATGTTGCAGTAACACTGTAGCTAAAAGGGTAAAATGCTAGATTTATTTTTCAAATAACGAAAATGATTGCCTCAGTTGAAGTATAAAATTTCTTAATTCAGTGGTAACGTGTAATGCACACAAATGCTTGTTCATGGTTTTCTGCTGTGTAGTCACTATTTTATCAAATAATGCATACCTGTTATGTTAGATATATTTTCCCTTGCTCCAAAAACATAATGGCCTATGTTTGAGTGTGTAGGGAGATGTGGGTGTGTGACTGTGTGCGTGGGTGTGTTGCATCCACTCCCCCCCCCCCCCCACACACACACACACACACACACACACACACACACACACCCCATGTTGTCCTCTCAGGTACAGCAGCAGCAGAGGCAGTATAACACACATGCTGCAGCAGTGCGCTGGGGCATACGCGCACGCGCACGTATACATAGGCTACGCGCACAGCACAGTCACACCTCGGCATGGTCACAGTCTACCTAAACGGTTCATTTTAGCCACCCCCGGTACATGTGCGCGCACGCACGCGCACACAGCAAACCGCGGCAGCATCACTGATCGGCCCCCATCATCCAGCTCGGAAATATCTGCAGCAGCAACAGTACTATAGGTTGTTATTACGCAGGCTGGCTGCCGATCGATAAAGGCAACAACCCTCCCGCCCCCCAAATACTCGTTTGACATACCAACGGGGAAGCCCTTCCTCATAAATCAGGGCATTTCTTTACAAAGGAATCACTCACCCGATGTTGCTCAACGCCTGCTCGAACAGCTCCGTCTGCAAGATGTTCTGAGGCGCAGAGAAAGCCCCGTTGAAATGTGATAAAACCGAGCTACAGAACTGACGCAATGTCTCAAACTGCATTTTTCCCCTCCGTTTTCTTTTATCCTCAGTAAATGATCACCCTTTTTCCTTTCACCAACAATACATCCCCAAGCCTGCGCTCTCTCCGGACGCCCCCCTCCACACATATACCTCCTCAGTATTTTGTTATTATTATCTCCCGGGGGCGCATTAAACGCAGAAAAGGCGCCTATCAAGTTCCATATTTCTCCGGCCGCTCCTGGTAAAAAGTGTCCTTAAATGAGACGCATTCCGGGCGGGATCCTTCGGTCATAATGCTTCGGACTTGAAGCGAGAAAAATAAGGTAGTGCCGGTGCCGGTAACGAGCCTTTTCTTCTTCTCGCTGTTGCAAAAATCTCTTCTCGGTGTGCAGGGAGAGGCGGAGGAGCGCCCGAAGGAGAGAAGAAGCGGAGAAGCATCCTACACGGCAGCCAGCAGCAGCAGCATCCCTTACCGGCGCATCAGCTGCCGCCTCACATTCAACTCATATTTGCCGTCGCCTATGAGCATACACTCGCGCGAACACACACACACACACACACACACACACACACACACACACACACACACACACACACACACACACACACACACACACACACACAAAGTACAGGTCTGATATGCAAGTGTGCGCACTCTGCCATATCTCTCCATCATCTCTCATGCACTCTTTGGGACGCAGATAGACCACAGCATAATAGGGGGAAGAGAGACGATGCTGTCTCAGGTTTTGCCCCCTTATTATATTCCATATCTAGCTTCAGAGCATCAGCTCCTCATCAGTAATAGCAGATGACAGTCCTAATACCTCGAGTGTCTGCCTGTTAGGAAAGGGCACACATAAAGGGGGGGTTTCCCAAGGGTTTACAATTTTATTTTTATTCAGTCAGTTGTTATGCATGTACAGATGCAGTGAGCTTCAAGAGGATTAAAGCATTTGATTATGGCAACATTTAGCAGGTATTTTACCTGAAAATGCCAGCCTTAAAATCATTTTGATGCTACACTGACTTGTAATAGGGAGAATGGTGCCTCTCTCATTCCCACTCTGCACCGCAAACGCCTGTTCTCGCACTTTGGTGAGCGGCAGGGGTGGGGTTAGAAGGGAGTCACAGGGTGGCACATGGCACATGATCCCACTCTCCCCCCCCCTCCCCAATCCACTGGACTGGAGTGCTATCTATCTGACACATGTGATTTCCATTGGTTCAGGGTACTGTCACTTGGCTGCCTGTTCTGCCAATCTTCCCTTTGTTTTTAAGTGGCAGACTGAGCCTATGGAAAATGTGTATTGTATTTGGATATGCAATATGTGTTAAATGAAAACAAGTGTAACTAATAATGAATGTGATGTTTTATTTAGCAGAATTACATTATGTTCTTCTATCCTATCCAATATTTCCTATATTTCTAAGCAGATTTCCTATGCTGTATTCTGATAAAAATGCTTGTTGCAAAAGTCAGGTTAACCGCTAACTGTTGCTAAGTGCCAACTGTGGTGTCGCCTAACGTCTCCTCACTTCGCCTGTGTCTTGGCCAGAAGGTAGCGCTTGAACACACTGCAAATACTACATGATGGCCAACTGCCACATATGTTCTGTGCCTGCGTGAGAGGAAATAACGCTCAATGCCAGCAGGCGGTGGTAATCTCGTCATTCAAAAAGGGAAACCATTTATACAAATTATTATGAAAACAGCGTTTGCCTGTATAAGCCTTTATACATTCATGGTATCAGCCAGTGGCAGGACAGAGCCTACGGTCCCTCTGCTTCATTCCCTGCCGGGACGACAGTGGACACCGGAGATGGCTAGCCAGATTGTCTATCTCCCAGGCTCTCATCCATTCTCTCGGCAAAGACGTCTCCCTGCGGTGGGGAAGCGTGGGACCGACCAGCCCACTGTGGCCGCCTGGCTAGTTAGCTAACTTGCTAATTCCACCCAAAATGGTGTCGCATGAGCCAAACAGAGTTGTCACTCATCTGGCAATAGCAATGTGCTTACTTACGATATGACAAGAGCGTGTGAATGAAACATTAAGTTGTTACATTTTACACGTAGGTATGTAGATCTTTTAAAAGACATGTTTATGTTGAAATAAATAAACCTACATAAGTACCAGTAGTTATGTATCTCGCTGTATGTTTGCCGATGACGATCTCCTGGTGTTTCAGGGCCTTAACGTTATATCGTTGGTCCAAGTTGGGCAAAAATTACGTTGAATGTTCCTTCTAAAAAAAAAAAACAGAAGTTCGAGCTATTGAAATAAGGTGACAGAAAGTTGAAACTGAAAAAAAAAAAAAAAGATTGAATAAAACCTGTCAGCATAAAAGAAAAAATGAAAATGAAAAAAAGAGTGACATGAAGAAAAAATCAGAAGACTGTCATTGAAAAACATCAGAATGCAAAGAATATTAAAATAAAATCATCTTCAAAGCCAGTGTTTCATTATTTTTTTTGTAGGACTTTTTCAATGCTAATGTTTCCTTTTTCACTGCCAAATTTTATGTTTGAAGTCAAAGCTTACTGTCACTGCTCTAGCTCCAAAGTAGGTAGAGCATATGTTCAAGCAAAGATACTACAAATGTCAAAGTTACATGATATGTTGCATCTATTTGAATAGATTTTCTTTTACAGTTAAAGGTCCCATGACATGGTGCTCTTTGGATGCTTTTATATAGACCTTAGTGGTCCCCTAATACTGTACGTCTCTTTTATATAGGCCTTAGTGGTCCCTAATACTGTATCTGAAGTCTCTTTTATATAGACCTTAGTGGTCCCCTAATACTGTATCTGAAGTCTCTTTTATATAGACCTTAGTGGTCCCCTAATACTGTATCTGAAGTCTCTTTTATATAGGCCTTAGTGGTCCCCTAATACTGTATCTGAAGTCTCTTTTATATAGACCGTAGTGGTCCCCTAATACTGTATCTGAAGTCTCTTTTATATAGACCTTAGTGGTCCCCTAATACTGTATCTGAAGTCTCTTTTATATAGGCCTTAGTGGTCTCCTAATACTGTATCTGAAGTCTCTTTTATATAGGCCTTAGTGGTCCCCTAATACTGTATCTGACGTCACTTTTATATAGGCCTTAGTGGTCCCCTAATACTGTATCTGAAGTCTCTTTTATATAGACCTTAGTGGTCCCCTAATACTGTATCTGAAGTCTCTTTTATATAGACCTCAGTGGTCCCCTAATACTGTATCTGAAGTCTCTTTTATATAGACCCTTAGTGGTCCCCTAATACTGTATCTGAAGTCTCTTTTATATAGCCCTTAGTGGTCCCAATACTGTATCTGAAGTCTCTTTTATATAGCCCTTAGTGGTCCCAATACTGTATCTGAAGTCTCTTTTATATAGCCCTTAGTGGTCCCCTAATACTGTATCTGAAGTCTCTTTTATATAGCCCTTAGTGGTCCCAATACTGTATCTGAAGTCTCTTTTATATAGACATTAGTGGTCCCCTAATACTGTATCTGAAGTCTCTTTTATATAGACCTTAGTGGTCCCCTAATACTGTATCTGAAGTCTTTTATATAGACCTTAGTGGTCCCCTAATACTGTATCTGAAGTCTCTTTCCTGAAATTCAGCCTTGGTGCAGAATTACAGCCACTAGAGCCAGTCCCACAATGAGCTTTCCTTAGGATGTGCCATTTCTGTGTCTGTAGCTATTGAGGAGGAGAGAGGGGGGGGCAAGGTGGAGGGTGGGGGTGTGGCCTTGACCAGCTGCCACTTTGCTCGTTTGAAAGCCATGATGTCTCTCTCTCATGGGATGTCCAAATTCTCTCCTCATTAAGTGAAATGTTCATGCCATGGGACCTTTAAAGGAAAAATCTGCAAAACAGATGAGAAGGCTATGAAAATATCATAATAAGACCCATGATTTTTACCACCTGGGTCTTATTTGTGGAATAGGCCTTTTTTCACAGCAGACTTGTCATAATGTAAAAATGTTTAGCCAATAACATTGCTTAGTTCCACTCAAGTGTCCCAGTAAACCATGACTGTATCATCATTAATTTCATTATTTAAATCTGTGCGTTTCTTACTCTGACATGTCAAAATGTCTTTTGTGAAAAACATCTATTGCTGAGATCTGGAGATACAACAAGCTGCTGAAATCAGCTTTACAACTGAGTGCACAGGGCCACTATGAAGGCAATACGTTTCACATATGTTCACAGACTAACCATATTATCAAACAAACCACTTATTTAAAGGTAAAAAGTTGAATATTACTGCTATTACCCCCAACTGTCGGTCGTAAGCATCCATTAGATTTAATTCCTACTTCAACTACCTACTGCACTTACTGTAGCTGTACACAAATCTAACCCAGATTCACAATGCAAAGGACAATCATAATGGATGATTTGGGTATGTTCACTTAGTTAAAATGAGGATTTGTTTCAAATGTCTGACTACTCGTGTTGCTTGCACACTGGAGTTGTGGAAGTTGCAGCATCATCATATCATAATTTGCCAGTAAACGTTATATTAAATGATAGGAATGATGACCAAAACTATGAAAACTAGAAAAAAATGAACTCCATGTCAATGTGAACTAATTGGTGAAATAACTTTAAGGCTTGTATGGCAGTGTTGTATTACTGGTTGATGAAATATAAGCATAAGATGGGGCCTGTTTGAATGAATAGGACTAAACTGAGATGGCTATAGGTTAGACTAAGCAATGATTAACTGTGCAAAGCTGGACTGGATTGGGCCAGTCCAGACTCAGTGTGTTCCTCTTCCTCTTTGGCTTAACATAGCTGGCAGGCTGAACGGCTGAATGTGTTAAAAAAAAAAATGCAGAATCTGAAGAAATTCCAATCCCAGTATAATCATTGTTGTTTTGTCAGCCTCACCCAACACTGCAGCTGTGTGTTCATTCAAATGACACCTCTGAGACCAAGATAAATTAGAAGCCTTCCCAAGTTATTTCTCCTTATAAATAGACTGTCAGCTTTTTCCCCTCCTTTCTTTAGCAGAACAGATCCAGGAGTTAATTTAAACATTCTTTGAGATTAATGAAAGTGGGTTTTGGTGCTTATGCAGTGGGAGTTCTATTTATGGACTCTGTGCTATCAATCATCAGCATTATCCCGTGAATTTCCAGACAGCCAGTTTCCTGTTGTGTCACTGCATATGTAAGCAATGCCAAAGCAATAATTGCTCCCCGGTACCACATCCACCTCGCCATGCAATCAATTAATATACAGTGGCAAGGGCCTGGACTGGAACAGAGAGTGACTGGATGACTAAATGCTTGGAGCAGTCTGATCTAGTCTGATCTATAGTCAGTCTGATCATCCATTAAAACCACCTTAAAGTAGCCAGCCATTTGAGGAGAAAATGGATAATGTACTCCAGTTGCACTGAGACACAAAATATTGTTAACCTGCATCAATCGTCAAGGTTTATAGTAGTGTAACTTTGATTACAATTTGCAGTTACAGATGATGCTCAGCTCTTTATTGTGCTACTGTGCAGTGTGGATTCAGAGTACAGAAACATAATGGATGAGGACAACAAGGATAGCACAGGAACACCATTTTACCAAAACAGGGGAGAAATAAATGTCTATTTTGGAGTTATAGCAATGCTTCTGAGTATGTGTCACAGTTGCACAGCAGCCTTATTGCACTGTGAAAGCACTGAAAGTATGTACACTTATCTCCAACACTCACTGCTAGGTATGTGGGCTATATCCATCAAAACATCCATTTGGAGCAAGACATCAGGCAATTAAACCAAACATAGGGGTATTTTTTTCTCCCAGGAGCTCTCCAATTTCTGCAGGATCTAAGTGTATGAAGAAGTAAATACAAGGTTGCAATGGCAGAGAGAGGACGCAGAACGAATGAGTTGTGTCTCCAAAGATGTGTGACTGTGGGCACAAGCTTGTGCATGCTGGTTTGTCCCTGTGGTAGACAAGTTGGGGGTATGGCACACCAGGTGTACATTTACAAGGTCAGCAGAGGATAGGAACAGGGACATGGGCTAGATTGGGATAGAGTCAAATTCACCTCCTTTCCTACTGCACCTCTCCTATAATGTGCGTGATAGGTTACCGCTGCCAATGTGACCTTAGTCATTTTATTTTACTGATCACTGTTTGTCCCAAACTGACGACAGTTTTAGACATTCTTAAGAAGCAGTATCTTAAGTATCCTGTATATGTCAACATATAAGTCTAGTCTAGTTTAAGTATAGTCCAACGTTGCACTTGCTGTTATAAATGCTGTTACCCAACATCTGAGAAGGCGCAAACAGGGACATAAGAGAAGTTTTCTGAAATGGTTCTCTGCCTTTCTGCTGTGTACATTTGTAGAGAGTGTATAGATACTGACTACAAGCTTCTCTTCCTCTCTTTGGAAGAAGAAAGAGGAAGGAGCCCCCATGTGGATATCAAAGTAACTACCTTATTTGACACCAGTATCATGAAATAGGCAAAGGGATAAAAGATTCACAAACACAGCATGTCCGTGTTGTCAGCAACTGAGAGTTTGCTACTCAGAGGGGGCATTTTGTGCATATGACAAATAGAACACAATGTTCTGCAATGAAATCCGGCCTGCTCTTGCTTTTCTACTCAATTTCCAAGCATTGCAGTGCCTGAACTGGCCTTAAAACATTCCTGATGACAAATCATTGTTAAAGTTTGAAAAGGAAATGTTGTTGTCACCTTCCAGCACCCCATCTTAGCTTAGCCTGGCTCAAACCATCTGTGTGTGTGTGTGTGTGTGTGTGTGTGTGTGTGTGTGTGTGTGTGTGTGTGTGTGTGTGTGTGTGTGTGTGTGTGTGTGTGTGTGTGAGTGTGTGTGTGTGTGTGTGTGTGTGTGTGTGTGTGTGTGTGTGTGTGTGTGTGTGTGCGCGTGCATGCGTGCACGTGTGTGTGCGAGTGGGTGGATGACTGAGAATAGATGTAGAATTGCTGAGTTAGTGCAACATACAGTATCTGTGTCTCTGTCTTCTTTATAGGCCTCATGGGCTCCATGTACAAGCTGTTTTATATGGGGCCTTGACTAGCTTGCTAGGAGACATTGCTCTTATGCCAGGCTTGAAATACAGTTCTGCACTACCTATACAACGGCCACATATTTCAGCGGTAATGCTAAAAAGATCTTACGCAGTTACGTCCATGCACCTTCATGTGGCATCATATCATATGTTCTTTACATCTGTGATGTATAAATCCCTGATTAAGCAATCTACTTGACTTTACACCATAATAAAAAACTACTCATGTGGAGCATGTAGTAGAACTGACCTGTCTATGGGTGCGTCGTACCTCAGCCCCGATCCGTTGTCAAGGGACGACTGTCTGGGCAGGAGTCCGCTGTGAGGTCTGCTTCTGTCTGACGCTGGTGTCAAGTCCCCTGAGGCTCCCTGGTAGGGGTACAGGGACGGGTCCTGCAGTTTGGCCTTCTTCCCCTGCGGCCCACCCTCAAACAGCACCTGACCAGGCCCCGAGCCGTAGAACCACGCCCCCGATTTGGTGAGGATTTCTTGTTGTTTTCGGCACAAGTTGCATACCCACATAACCTGCAGGGAAGAAAAGGGACGTATTAATATGTCGGGGTGGTGATAGAGAGGCTGCCTTATATAACCTATGATGAGCTATAATGGAGTGATTTGGGTATTTGTAATGAAGCTGTAACACGTAGGCTAACTTTGAGGCATATCGCTGTTGCTGGGTGAAAATCTTACATTTTTAAAATGTCAACTTTTCAGAAACTAGGTATAACTTGTCAGATTTGATCAAATCTCCAGAAGAAATCAACAAACTTGGAGTTTTGAGTTTTCACCCCACAGCGACAATATTCATAAACAGTATTGACAATTCATGTGGATGAAGTGAAATATGAAATATTTTACACATGCAGCAGCCTTTGATTTAACTTAAAGGTAAAATTGGTTTAGTTTGTTATTATTATTAGACATTTTTAATCTGTGAGTCTAGATAATCCCCTGCAGATCTTTTAGTACGATCAAATGTCCTTTCCATGTTGAACATCAGCAAATGTTCTTATTCCTTATGATGCAGTACATTAGTATTAAAATCTTGTTTCTGGTTAGCAAACTGCAAAAGTTCAGAGCCTACATGACTACCGACTGCAGAGACTTAATGAGGGTACAGTAAGTAGAGTAGCACTTTGGTGAGATAAATGGGAAAGAACAGTATCGTTTTCCTTCTGTTATAAGGACCGGAGAGATGGAGGTTTTTACTGCTCTGTGATGTCGTGCCTTTATCTGCTCTATACTGCAGTCCCAGCAGCCAGCTCACCACATTAGCCTCATAAATCCAGGAGCAGACAGGAGCCCTGATCACTACACACACATGTGCAAGGACAAACACAAACGCCGCATTGAAAAGCTCTTCACTCCGTCTTGACTTCTCCTGTGGTGAAAACTTATATGTTTTTTATGTGTATCAATTGATATCAGGTACAATGAAACCTGAGTCTCACTCAGGCCTGCTCCAGGTGACCATGCCGGTCTCGTTAACACTGAGCAACTTAAAGTTACATCTACAGCTGTGTCCTAAACCTTTCCCTATCACGGAAATAGTGCACTATATAGTGTTCGCCATTTTGTAGTAGTGTTCGAATTCTCAGCGGTTAATTTCATTCACTATATTGTCCACTATAAAATACCCAAAATGCACAGATAATTTGAGTGTACATACAATGTACCCTACAGTTTACTCCCGTATACCACAATGCAACGCGGCCGTGTTTTCCCAGAGGAGGAGAAGAAGCAGAAGTCACCGCGAGAACTGAAAAGGAAAAGTGGATATTTAACATGCAACATATATACAACCTTTTACTATCCTCCTGAGTGCTCGGTTTGTTTCAGGGACGTATTGGAAGTATTTGTGTTTCTGTTTGTTTACATGACGCTGGGCGCGCCCGCTTCCGTCACACAAACAACGGGCGCATCTCCTGACGCAACGATGTTTAGAAAAAATGTCAGTGTAGTGTCCAAAATCTGGTTTAGTCATTCCCTATATAGTTCACTATGTAATACACCACTATATAGGGAATAGTGAGTGAGTGAATGAGGGAACGGTTTCGAACACAGCTTGTGTGTGTCTCTAGGCTTGTGTGTCTAGGAGCTTGCCAAATGATTGACAGGCCAGACAGCCAGTAGGGCGGCCAAGAGCTACTCCCCCCACCACCACCACCACCACCACACTCCCTGGCTTTACAGTCCCAGTGCTGAGTCAGTGCATTACTGTTATTAGTGCGAGCGAGCTCTGAATGCTGCATCAGCCACCATCAGTTGGTCTGTAGCTCGACTTTTTTTTTCTTTCAGTAAGTCTTGAATCAAATTAAAATTGACTGATATGTTATTTCTAGATGAACTGAACTCGCTTAAACTGTGCTGGTCGGTACAGTTAGTGGCTGCAGCTGTTCAAAGGCTGGATTTGTAGCCATAGCCGAAACCACAACTGCTTATCTCAGTGGCTGGCTGGACCTGAAGCACAGGGTGATACAGATCAGTAACCGCTGTGGAAGAAACCCAACAAGTCATCACAGGGGTTGGCAACCTGTAGCACGCCATGTTCAATCTTTGCACTAGCACACGGATAAAAAAATAAGAATTTGTATTTTGTGTCCGGTTGGAGCGGAAGAAAAAGCAGTCATCCAATTACACAACTCAAGATTCAGTCCCCAGCCTTTAGTGTGGCTGGCTAAGTCATCAAACATGTCAGTGTTCATGGGTGGGATGTCAGTGGGAGATCATCTGCTTGTCACTGAACTAGTGACTTACTGGCTTGTACGAAATCTCGGAGCAATTTCATAAACTTCCACAACATTACACTTCCCTTGTTATGCTCCCAGCTGGCTGCTACATCCTCCTCAGACTAACAGCGTGAGATAGCAGCAACAAGTACAGTGTGTGCGGTAGTCGCGATTGTTAATATCTGTTTCTCTGTGTGTGTTGTGTGTGTGTGTGTGTGTGAGTAAATAGGAAGATAGAATTATCCACCTTAAAGCAAACGATTCAATTTTCTATTTTTTTTCTGCAATGTTGCCACACCGGTGACTTCAGGGAAGCAGGAGGATTCTCTGACTCCGGCAGTGATCATTGTGTCTGGAAAAGCACAGCTGCAGGCTACCGGTAAGCTAGCGTTACCCTGTGTCGTTAGCCGCATGATACCAACCGGGAAGCTACATTGTTTTGTCTTCGGACATGCGCAATTAGGCGCGGGGTGGAGAGAGAAAAAAAACACTGGGAATCGCCAATGCTGCTTCGATAGATTTCAATAGTCGAAATCGAAAGCTCATTACGATCAATTTTCGATTCAAAATTGAAATCGAGGCACCCCTAATGATGAATTATTTTAAAATGTAAAATGTCGTGCAAAAACAATCACACCACAGGCAGCATGTACTGGCCTATATTAATACTGACACACAATGGAAGCAGGGAGGCTACAAATTGTGCTTTATGTGTCCCAGAGGAGTGGAGCCAGTGAGGCCACGACTGGCTCTTTAACTGGGGTCATGGTGAGAGCTATGCAGTGAACCATGAGTCATCAGCTAAGACCCGGGAGCCAGTTTTTCACTTCCTGTACCTGGAAGTTATACACTTATGGAACACATGTATGAGCATGCACACAAACTGTATTTTGCTTGACATTATATCTTCAAATGAAAATAAGTCTGAAGAATGTATCTCAAAATGGAATGATCACATGGAGAGGGCAATTAGAAACAGGCACTACTTTCCTTCTGTTGGATTTGTGCTTCAGGTACAGTACAGCAGGTTCTGGCCTGCTAGGGTGCTTCAGCACCTCCAGTAGTTTACACGGGGTGTCTGCCGACACGTTACTAGATACCACGGGCCCCAGGGGGTTGCAGGTACCCCACCTCAGACAGGGACACTTGTAGCTTACATCCTATCAGATCAGACAGGTTATTAATACATAGAAATCATCCAAGATGGACCGATTTAAAAAGTGGTTTAGTTTGCCATCTATCTACCATCCATATTGTAGCAATTACATCAAATGCAGACATGAAATGGATGGCAGGGTATGGAGGTGGTGGATGGGCACATACAAGCCACTTCGAATCTTAATTCAGTTCCCAACTCATGTGAAAAAGATTCCTACTTGAGTGATGTTTTTTTTATTTTAGCCTAATTCTGCAGCAATGATTAAAGGATCATTACTAACCGTATCCAATCTGTTATGGTTCCCACAATCAAATCAATAATGGTACTATTAGGTGTTAATAGCATTTTATTTTCACATGAACCCTTTCAGTTCGGTTTGAGCTCTATTCATAAAACAGATTATGTATCATCTGTGGTTAATTACAACAAAGCTGTCCTTCTCTCTCAAACGGCCCAGTTCCTTTACAGAAAACTGCAGCATATGACCTACATATTTACCCCTCCAAACTGCAATTAACATAGAGTCAGTTGCTGTGCACCTCTCTGGTCTGCCAATAATACTGTAATTAACCACATTCTCAGCCCTTGAACTGCACATGTCAAGCTCTTTTATCTCATCAGTGAATACCTAATAGCATATTAGTATTAAAAAAAATAGATGTTGAGCACACTGAGCCTCAGACATTAATATCTGGATTTGATTTGCACGTTGGAACAGAGTCAGAATGAAAAAGGGATACAGAAGAGCAAAACTAAGGTAAATGTCACTCCTATGTCCAAAAAATTACGTGAACTGCAAAATACAAGAAGCCTTGTTTTGAGTTTGATACATTTTGAGATTATCCAGAGGGATATGAAAGAGCTACGTGGGCCCAGGAGGTTAAAGAGTTTCATCAATGGATAGAGAAGCATGTGGAATATGAGCAATACTATTTCTTAGAAGCAGCCTAAGGCAAGGATGCAAAATGGATTCATACAACATATGGTCTTTATTGTTATATCATGCTATTATAAATGACTGAACAAATTCTCAAATCTCTCAGATATCTTATAAATAACCAAAATTCAAGGAAAAATCTAATCATGCTGTATCCCACCAGATGTGAGACAGTAACAGAAACATGTTGTTTCATTCATTACACTTTTTTTCTGTCTGTAGTCACACTGGCAGAGCCATCACACAGCATGCGGCTGCCAACAGTACATCTAGGGAAGCAGGCCAAAGACAGTGTGAGCTCAATCTACACTGACAGGACACTGTAATATCCCTCATTCCTTAATAGACCACATAGACGCAAAGATTCTGCGCACACACACACACACACACATATACAGGTCAAGCAGCTGTAACAGCCAGAGGTATGTTCACTTTTACTGCAGCCATTCTGCCCAAGACTCTTCAAATAAACACACACACACACACACACACACACACACACACACACACACACAGGTCAAGCAGCTGTAACAGCCAGAGGTATGTTCACTTTTACTGCAGCCATTCTGCCCAAGACTCTTCAAATAAACACACACACACACACACACACACACACACACACACACACACACACACACACACACACACTTCCCTTCAGCTTAACTCTTCACGGGTGAGCGCAGGCAGGGGGTTGGGGGCTGCAGCCCTTGGGCAGGGCCATTTCTCCCTGTGTTTGCACATTTCATAGTCATTGAACCTGTAGCTAAAAATAGAAAGCTAAAAACCTAGCACCCCCTTGCACACACAGTGCAAACACCAGGAAGATATATTTACTCTATAAATGCACTATAGGCTTTTTACTGAGGCACTGAATTAAGGGAAACAAACACCGGTGCCATGGGATCAATAAATAATTTCCTTTCTAATACTTTTTCTTCAGACCGAGGGTGTTTTTTAAGTGATACCAGTGAATATAATCTTCCAAAATATGTGTGGAATATGTGTGTCTGCTTAGAAGAGGGAGAATAGCAAAACATATACCAGCCAATGACGCCACTGAAGGACAGACTATCTTTGACAGTTAAACATTTATCTATTCCAAAATGATGTTTTCCTATATAGCTGTCTAATATGTTGTGGTTTAAATAAAAAAATAAAAAAAACAGCTTATTTTGTGGTGACTAGTCCTACCCAACAGTATATATGCTATGCTACACATAGTAAATAAAATGTACCCTTGCAGCAATGTACTATACATGTTCCCCTGTCTGCTCCATTCAAAATTTTGCCAATAAATAATTTCCTTTCTAATACTTTTCTTCAGACCGAGGTGTTTTTAAGTGATACCAGTGAATATAATCTTCCAAAATATGTGTGGAATATGTGTGTCTGCTTAGAAGAGAGAGAATAGCAAAACATATACCAGCCAATGACGCCACTGAAGGACAGACTATCTTTGACAGTTAAACATTTATCTATTCCAAAATGATGTTTTCCTATATAGCTGTCTAATATGTTGTGGTTTAAATAAAAAATCAGCTTATTTTGTGGTGACTAGTCCTACCCAACAGTATATATGCTATGCTACACATAGTAAATAAAATGTACCCTTGCAGCAATGTACTATACATGTTCCCCTGTCTGCAGCTGTAACAGCCAGAGGTATGTTCACTTTTACTGCAGCCATTCTGCCCAAGACTCTTCAAATAAACACACACACACACACACACACACACACACACACACACACACACACACACACACACACACTTCCCTTCAGCTTAACTCTTCACGGGTGAGCGCAGGCAGGGGGTTGGGGGGCTGCAGCCCTTGGGCAGGGCCATTTCTCCCTGTGTTTGCACATTTCATAGTCATTGAACCTGTAGCTAAAAATAGAAAGCTAAAAACCTAGCACCCCCTTGCACACACAGTGCAAACACCAGGAAGATATATTTACTCTATAAATGCACTATAGGCTTTTTACTGAGGCACTGAATTAAGGGAAACAAACACCGGTGCCATGGGATCAATAAATAATTTCCTTTCTAATACTTTTTCTTCAGACCGAGGGTGTTTTTTAAGTGATACCAGTGAATATAATCTTCCAAAATATGTGTGGAATATGTGTGTCTGCTTAGAAGAGGGAGAATAGCAAAACATATACCAGCCAATGACGCCACTGAAGGACAGACTATCTTTGACAGTTAAACATTTATCTATTCCAAAATGATGTTTTCCTATATAGCTGTCTAATATGTTGTGGTTTAAATAAAAAATCAGCTTATTTTGTGGTGACTAGTCCTACCCAACAGTATATATGCTATGCTACACATAGTAAATAAAATGTACCCTTGCAGCAATGTACTATACATGTTCCCCTGTCTGCTCCATTCAAAATTTTGCTGGGGGAGTCATACACACACACACACACACACACACACACACACACACACACATACACATACACAGGTCAAGCAGCTCTCTCTTGTGGCCATTAAACTGCACTACAACATTACTTAACAGAGGCTCCAGAGTGAATCAGCAGTATCCTTGCAGGCATATCACAGTGTGCTCAAATGGAAAGCCGGCTACAATGTTAAATTAAATCAATGACATTTTTGCATTCACTCATTACAGTATTTTTAATATAACTGCTAAAATGATTCTCTTGATTTCACAGGAAGCTGTTTAAAATTTAGAGAGAGCCTAGTGATAGTGACACTTTCATTTTACATGAGAGTTGACGCATATCATCAAACTTTCTGTCATCAAGGTTTCTTGTCAGCTAACTAAAGAAGGCCAAAAGACCTTGAAAAGCAACTAAAGTAAAGCCTGGAGATGGCACATGCTGCAATATTGATGTGGCAGTAAATGACCTGTCATAGGTATCATATTGCTTTGGTGTTTCTCTCCTTCACCTGGACTGAGGTGAATTGAACCACTCATTAAAGACTCATTGTTCAGCGAATGGAGTGTTCCTCAGAACATCCCAGTCTGGAATGAGTCCAGCTTAAGCACACAGGAAAGAATACCATCCAATACACTCCCGAGCAAATTATTGCCACAGCTGGGGGCTACACAGGTGTGATGGGCTGCAATGACACACATTGGAATGCATATGTAGGCCAATGAATAAGGAATATCGAGATAGGTAAATAATCAGATATATATTATTTTGAGGAGCATTGTACATTGTATAAAAATGGTCCTGAATAGATTTGTCCTCTAACTTGTGTTTTCTACAATATAGATGCATATTGTAATTCAACTGAATCCAATAAATACAAGAATATGTTTTGTTTTGGGTGGATTTGGACTTTTGGAGCAGTTCTCCAGAATAAAAAAAGTTTACAAGGCATTTTGGTGTGATTCATTTGGCGGCCAATTAGAATGAAATAGGAGCGCCTACATTCACATGCTCCAACGCTGACTGCACGTGGTGAATTGCATTTTAATGAGCTTCTAATTTTAGTGTGCGCGCCAGTAATAATAATAGACTTGATGAATATTTATGTCCCTTCTTTGAAGTTCAGAGACACGAGGAAGAGGAGGGGAATACCGTAGAGATCCAGCGGCTTTACATAGAAATGGCTCATGACTGTCAGACCCACATCCCCCTTTAGCCTCTCTCAGACCTAAATAAACATGGTAAAAAAAAAAAAAATGATGTGATGAGCAGACATGACGCACGCTCCCTGAAACCAACATACAGTATGTCATTTTTTGGAAGCAAAATTAAATGTCGGAAAAATATTGCAAAGAAACACTAAATAGGCTAGACATATTATGCTCAATCTTCAAAAGGGCGTATGCGACTGAAATCGTTTGTGGACATGAATTATAGCAGCACATATACCCCGAGAGTGCTGAGATGGTCACATTTCTGACAAGCAAAATGACCGGTGGAAAACGCGATGCAGTCGCAGCTTCATGCTCACTCAGCTTACCCATGGTGCCGCTGAGAGAAAACGGTGTGCCTGTGCGGAAAGATCGCAGCGTTTAAATCCTTATAATGTGGTGACGAGGCGAATGTTCGCAGCTCCTGAGAATGAAGAAACAGCCGACCTTCAGCACCGCGGACAGCTCCGAGTCCACACAACAGCCTGCCTGCCTGCCTGCCTGCCGGACAGCGGCTGCTGGGAACACCGTGAAGGTTACCAGGGACTCAACGGACAGCATCCGATCCAATAAAACCAACGCAGTCTTCTCCTCTCCCCCCCTCTATATATCAACTAGAGACAGATACGCCGATTCGTTTAAAGGAATAACGGATTCTAATCTTGACTCGTCACACTGGATCCATCAAACCGTGCAATCAATCGCAGACTCGATGTCAGTAGGTCTACGGAATGAAGACATGTGAGCCGAGCCAAAATTCGCGTCAAATCACGTTGTTTCGCGTCGCCGCTGTATTAGCTCATCTGTGATCTGCTGCCGGAGTTGATGAGAGCTCATTACATATGCGGCGCGTCCCAGCTCTGCTCCCACAGTCCCGTAGACAGACACAGCAACGCTGCTCCGCAGAAAAGGGACTGCCACTGCCTTTCCTGTGTGAGCGTTCACAACATGGGCGATTTAAGACCCTTTTTAGGGGGGCTCAAGCCCACCCAAATTTCATCTCAGCGCCCCCCCTCCCTAAAAATAACAATAATAATAGTTTATAATATATATAGTTTATAGTTTATAATTATTATTTTTTTAAATCAAATTTGGTGTTTCAAGTTAGAGTTTGCAAACTTGTCTGTTAGTGACAGAGGACAAACAATTGCAGGTTCAAAGGGCTTAAAGCACCTGTGGGGGGGTTAACACTTTTGCAAGGCACTGTATCCGTGTCACATTCTCATTAGGGGCCGAGCCCCCGTAAAGGTCTGATCCTAGAATCGCCCCTGGTTCACAAGCACACATAATGTGTCATTTCCGACTCAGTCTGTGCTGTGTGACCACAGCTTGGGCTTCAAACCGAACACAGCTGTTATCATCGCCATCGATGTGTGTTTCTCTTCATGTTGTCAGACAACTGCGGGACCATGAGGTCATGGGGCCAGAGAGGTCATGTGAACATGTCAGCAAAAACTGTATGCTGCGTTCACCTGCTGCAGGAATAACATGTCTCGTAGATGCGGGTTCAAACGACTTGAAATATTTACAGTGTTCGAAAAGTCAAGATGTTTTAAGATGTTAAATTCTTTACAAACGGGGACTTAGTGAGTCATACAATGACCATTTCAATTAAGGAATTCATTGCCAAACCAAATCAAGCTCCCATATCATCATCTGAAAAGTGGGAAGCGTTTTTAGGTAGCCTAAGCTTATGCCCATCATCTTTTCCACATTTAGCATTTTGTCTAGAATCAGAGGAAATAAAGCCAACAACGTTAGCACCCTTTAAAAGTCCTTGTACAGCTAATTTGGAAAATGCTGAGTTGTGCATCTTTCTGCAAACATAAAAATCTCAACTACAACTGAGAGAAATGTAGCCTACACTTAGCCATATGTTTTCAAGCTCTGCAGCATAGATGCAAAGGATGTGCACCACAAAAAATGAATTTCTTCTGTGATTTTCCATTACTTTTCAACACATTATAACACATTTAATGATATTCAATGACAACACTATCTTCTTTGCTACACAGATACTGTAGCGTTACATGCAGTTCTCTTTATGTTAACAATGCAAGTGCACTAGTTAGTTAGGACTAAGACAAGTTTAACACATTTTAAGAATGATGCATTTATATTCTCAAAATCAACAATAAAGTGGAAATTTGGAATACACTGTGAAACCGGTTAAAGCATATGGAATGAAGAGAGTCCATATAGTATCTTCTCATGATGAGACAGATTTCTGCAGTGCCGACTCACTAATCTATAAAAATGTACTACAGTATGCTATTCACTAAAATGCTGTTTAAAATTGAAAGAGGACCGTATAAAGAACCGTAGGACTTCCTCTTTGATTTTATAGCAGAAATGTTGAGGAGCCAAGAAGCACATGTAATGTGTTCAAGAGTTGCTTGAATCACAAATGACTTCCTCCCCGGAGACTGTTGATTCCTCAGGCCCTTTTGAAGCCACATCAGAGGAAATGGTGGGGAGCTCCACTACAAGCAGGGATTCTAAAGACTTCACAACACTGACTTATCTATATCAAAAGGCATTTTATATTTTCACCCCTGAAACGCCACTCTGTACTTTGTTCTTCAAGTTATCTACTGCACAGGCTAAGCTACCTGGTACAATCAATGAGCAGCGATTGTTATCAACACAGATATTCTATCAGTGTTTTTTTTATCTATTATTATCACAACGATAAGGCAAAGTGATTCATTGTGACTATATCAAATGAGTCGTAGATTTAGCAAAATGTTATGTTATTGAGCAGAACTGTAAGTCTTCAGTTGGGTCAAAGTTTATATTCCTATACCAGCTGTTTAACTCTCAGTCCCTCTATATCGTATTCCAGTGTGCCATAGCTCTGCTACCTGTCCCAGACATAGAGACATGTAAATATTCAATGGCGTTTCGCAGAACAAGATCTCTCTCGCCACTGCTGTCACCATCTGTGAGAGAGGGAAAGAGAAGACGGATGGAAAAAGGGCAGATTTCACCACTGCCACCTCTTTCACTGACATCCAAGCTTTCTGACAAGCTGCTTGGGTATACCAAAATGTGGCCTTGTTGTTCGTGGCAGAGTAATCACAGCTTCTGCCCATCTGCGACTACAAGCAGGAACACACAAAACAATCAGCAAACCATATCACTAAACTCCTAGTGGACCACTGTGTATATACTGTATCATTAACTCACAATTATAACCCTGTGTTGTTTTCTGTATTGGCTAATAATGTGCAGCTAGCATAAAACAACATTCACAGCCTAACAACAGCCTACTTCTGCAATACTACCAGCTACATAACTTCTACTCTTTGTCAGAATACCCAGATACACATTTCAATTATGCAGTCATTTAAAATGCCACTGTAAAGATAATGAATTGCAAAATCATTGATTATACATGAATGCAGTAAACCAACCCAAATCACCTATGCTGACATCAGGTCAATTGTGAACTACTCGCGGGTGTTTACTTGGTTAACTTGCACTTCAGCTCAATGATGGCTCCTCCTCACATCCTCTTAGCGACCTCCCGGTCAAACAGCGGAGCACTTTCAGTACAAGACTGATCCAGCTCCGCCGTGATGAGGACCGCTACAGGAGGTCCCTGCTGCCAGCTGCCATCCCCCTCTGTGTCAGGACGGTGGTTCGGGAGGCTTCCCCCTAACAAACTTAGACCAATACAAACCCTCTCACCCTGATCAAAAACTGCGCTACAACTTTACAGTGACAGTATACTTTACATTTCATTATGCAGTACTTGCGCAGTGCACAATTTACATCAAAGATTCTCCCACTTATTTAAGTTATTATTGATAAGTATTGCTCATAGCTCTTCAGCTACTGTTAGTTACATTTCAAGATGGGATTAATACAGTACTCTATCTACCTATCTATCTATCTTTCTATCTACAGTATCTATCTATCTATCTATCTTCACCCTAACACCCTTGCCACATCTTCTGCTCATTTCCATGCTCGCTCTCTGTTTCTCTGACTGACGCTGTCATTTAAACTTCGGCATCCTGCCATAACGGTTTACTCTGCTCCCATGTCAAAGACTAGCCTATGTATCAGCAATTTCTTGGATTTTCAACTCATTCTGAAAGCATATCTGCAAAAAATATTTGAAACATGTCACTATTGTCAAGCACAGAGATGAAGTGCAGTGACTCCTCTGGACTGGGATCAAATGTTTACTCCTGCATCTTCCATTGGGGTTTGCAGCTGTATCTCAGTATAGACAACTACTGCAAATCCTTACTGAATTCCTTTCTGAGCAACACTACAGTATATTGACAACAGCATCCACGTTCTATATGGAGAGTTGACCTGGAGTGCCGGGAGGCCAGGGAACCACCAGGCAAATAGCTGGCATTGCCTCAGTGGCACATTCCAGTGCCTCTCTGCCAATACCCGGACTGTCCATCGCCAGCCTGCTGCCACTGTTAACACTCAACACCATCTGTACAACAAGGTAACCGATCTCCCAGCTATTATCTACCAGTGAACAATGGCCGCCTGTACAACTGGGGTCTTGGCAGTGAAAGGAGCAGCAGGGCAGAGGTCTCTCCTAGTGTTCCTGCTACTCAGTTGTTTGGATCAAACCTGCTGGTATGTACTTCTCTCCAGGGTGGCTTATAGACTGTTAAGTTACTGTTTGGCCAGCAGGTTAGAGATAAAAAACTGCTATGGGAAATCTATATCATACGAGGACAGAGCAAATATATGACCCCTGTGAAGTGTTCATCTGGCTGTCTTTGTGCAGCTCACTAAACAAATATAGCATCACAGATATAGACAATCCCCAAGGGTATTCAATACTGCAATCAGTCATTATAGCTTTCCCTTTCTGATCTATAGTGTTCTATACATCACATGTAGGACTGCATGTTAGCGTTGAGTTGGGATGGTTTGGATCGGGTGTAGGATTTCATATTAATCAAAACCCTATCTTCCAATAGAGTGCTTAGAAAAGCGACTCCCCTTATCTGCTTGTTGGAGCAAGTATTATTACAAAGCAATATTAATCAGCAATGGGGTAATAATCCAAATTAGCTCTACAAGTACATTACTACCTATATGTTTAAAGAAAGGTCTAATTTGAATGGGTTGAACGGTAATTTAGTATTGCACCTACATAAAATGATAGGACTCACAAGAGACAGATTGAAAAAAATAAAGTACAACAGAGGTCAAAATCTGTGCAGCATTAGAGCTAACTCCCAAAATGCTGGATGCCACAATTTCCATAATGCAACACGATGCCTGGTATACACCCATATCATTAAAGTCAGTATTACGGGCTTTCTGATAAACATTTGTTGAAAGAAAGTCTCAAGCCCAAACCTATATAACCCAGATGACATCATCAGGGTTATTTCTTCACACTTTGTAGAGCTCACTCTGGAGCCACGTAAGATAGTATACAACTGTTTTCACAGTCTGAGTATAAATCTGTGTGACGGGTGAATTTAACTTCATGTGTAACATCGGTGGAGCGCGCCCGTTTTATTCCTTGAGTCTTGTCTAAGGGGCCATCCACACGGAGGCGCTTTTTGGTGCAAACGCACGTTTAGCATCGTTTGGCCCGTCGTCCACACGAATCCAGTAAACGCACTGCCTGAAAACGCACTTTTTTGAAACCTGGTCCCAGGATGAAAAAATTCGAAAACGGCTCCCTTTTGGCTTCGTTTGGACGGCGAAGCCGCATACTTATCCTATCGATGATGTCATCGCCACACCCCTCGACCTCTTACCCACGGCCACTGACACACACGACTGCGGTGAAGCTATAAGCGAGCATATCCCATCTCCATGGTCAAACAAGCTCACGTAATCTAAATACTTTACTACATAAATGTCTCTGCTTATGTAGCTAACGTTAAACATCGCTAAAGCAGCTACGTTACGTTAACGTTAGCTGCTATGGTTATCTGTTTATAAAGTGGAAGTAGACAACTTATCAACTAGCTAGCTAATCTGTCTGCTTATCAACTCCTTGAACGGATTATAGCAACCTTTAGCACGGCTTATTGTAGAAAGGCTACTGCAAGAAAAACGTGTAGATTATCAAAAAGACATTGGATCACTGATGTTTGTTTGACTGCCGATGTTAGCTAGTTAGCAGCGCTAACGTTAGCTCTGCCAGCTTGCGCGCTGCAATCATGTCCGATGGCAGACAGAATTGCAAAATAAAAAGCAATCCAACAGCACATTATACAATGTAAACAAAGACACGTTTTCTTGCGGTGGCCTTTATAAAATGAGCAGTGGTGAAAGTTATTATAGTCCATGGATGTATTAAGAGAACGTTAGTCTAGCTAGTCATGTAATGATGGGAAGTGGAAGTGTGACAATGCTCTTCTTCTCCGTTTGTTGGTGAATTTCTTTAGCAGAAACAGCGCCATCTATAGGCCTGGAATATGAAGTAACGCGTTGAGTCATTTACAAATGGATCTGTTTGGACGCAACTATTCTTGAAACGAATCCAGGGAAGACGGGTAAAAAAAAGATTGTTTTGGTACGTGTGGACGTGGCCTAAACGTTATCCTTTTTGATTCCGACCTTATCTGTCTTTTGTCATTTAACACTCTTTGTATCTCTGTTTAAGAAGCACAATGTCAAAAACATTTCTACCCTCTTGACGATAGTGTGTCTTTAATGACCTAATGTTTAGTCATTGTTTATTTCAGAATGACATGGTAGACTCACAGACAAATACTAATCAGGACTTTTCTTGTTTTTGTTTTCATGTCATTGTTGGCTGCTGTATGTGTGTGTATATATATATATATATATATATATATATATATACTGTATATACACATCACAGTTTTTCATGAACAATGTTTGTGTTCAGACATAGTCCCAAGAAACGCAGAAAAGGATTTGCTAACCACTTTGTCCTCCTGTTGCAATTCCATGAGAGCAGGAATGCAGCAGAAAGAAAGAATGAGGGAGACAGGGGGGGGGGGGAGAGAGATTGTGAGTGACATTAGTAGGTCCTGGTAGTACCATCGCATTCCAACAGCAAAGGATTGGATGGCATCGCATAAAAACACTCAAGCTCATGATTTAAATTTAAGCGGTCTAATACTAAAAGCTTTGGCTTAGTCTGGTGGGGAGGATTTTACAGAGGTTAGTTAGGAACTGGTGTGCCACATTATACAAAAGGTTCCTTTATGGGAAAAGTAAAGGAAGAACAGTTCCCTCCAGTGGTGAAATAGGACAACTGTAAGTTACAGTAAACATGAATAAGACATCTAGAGCTGTGAATTAACACATAAGAGTGAACAGAATTAGAATAAAAGCATGCAGGCAGAGAGTTTCTGACCGGAGTACATGTTGATAATCTGAAAAACAGTTGCCATTAGAGACACTGTTGGCTCAATTCCCAGATTATGATTTCACTGCAACGTTTCATAACCTTGGATTTAAAACCGTAGTGTAGGGGAAATTTGCCGGAGGGTGGGACATCTGCATGTGTGTGTATGTCCTTATAAATACCGAGCATGCGAGCCAGTGTTACCTTATTTGACCGCAGAGACACTCGTCCTCCGCACCGAGCACAGAATTTGGTTTGGCAATATGAACAGAGGTGGCCACAGCCATCGGCAAACTTGGTTTTGTGGCATATCCCGCAGGTTGGGGCTTCGCTGTTCTGCTCCTGAGTCGGCTTAGACTCTTCCCCCATCTTCTTAACCTGGTCCTTGTACGATTCAAACTGCTGGTGCAACTTCCTGTAAGCGAATGGGAAGAACTGCGGTTAGGAAAGGAGAGATTAGATTTGGTGACCTATAAAAAAAAGGTTTGTGTTTGATTCAGTTATTGAATGCTTATGTGTAAAGGAACAAGTATATAGCAAAGCACCAATGCTACCTACCACAGCATTTATAGCATAAGCTCATTTTCAATGCCCGTTCCTTAAAACATTCATCAGAATAACATTGACCTAAGAACAGTGTAAAGGCTTATTTTATCCAAAATGTGCTGTGCTTTAGTGAAACAACTACACAAAAACTCATGAAATGTGTGCCTTTTGTGTAATCAGTATGAGCCTATAGGATGGATTCACATATTTGTTTCTGTTGTAGTCAAACTTGCACATGCATATGTTTATGACAGAGTGGGATAACAATCTTTGTGCACCAGATTCATCCCTCCTATTGCCACCAGTCTGATTCATGTGTTCAGCCCTGTTCTCAAAATCACACTTACACAATACGCTTCTACTATCGACTGACTAACTGATATAACCTCGGACATGTGCAGTGTGTAAGGAAAAGCAGATACCATGACCTCAGAAGCTTCAAAACTGAGCTCCTCCTTTGATACTGCACCTCCCCCAAAACAGGGGGGGGGGGGGTATCAAATTTGCTTTGCAAGTTTAAGAACATCACTTAATTCCACTTTCTCAGGTTCCCCTGCGTTTAATGAATCATTTGCACCTGTGTTTCTGTAGCAGGACAGTCGTAAGGTGAGACAGAACACCTTAGAGACATACTGTTAGATAGCTATATTACCAATTCACACAATTAGTATTTCTCTATTGTATTACCTAGGAAACCATTGTTTTCACAGACAGTAGAGCCTAACACCCATTAAGCATTAGTGCAGTGTCTATTGCGTTACTGTTTGTGTCCTATAGATGGCCTCCTACTGATACATTACACCTGATCTCATACAGTGGATCCTTGACTTCTAACAAGTCCTGAGAGGCTACTGAAAAAAACTGCATGAACTCTTCGCATGCATTTTGTATGACACATGTCAATTGAGTGTCTCCTTGGAAACTAAACACTGGGCTGACTTAATCTGCCGATTAGAATTGGTTTCGCCCCACATATCCCCTGCAACATTCATTAGCACTTGTGAATTATTGAGCAACGCTATCCTTTTACCACATACAGCTCTGCGTTTGAGATAAACGCGCTTCCTTTACCCACAACCAGACCTTTAGAGCCCAAATGTAATGGCCACACACCACCTGACTATCTGTGCGTGCGGTTGTGTGAGCGAGTCTCTGTGCCATCCGAACATTAGACAGAGTGCCATTGGCATGCCCCCCCGTTGTACCCACTGAGGGATTAAAGGGCTAATTGTGTCACAGCCTTTGTGTGTTTACCAAGCAGAGATTAGTATGTAGCCTTGTTCAACAGATCCCACCAAATCTCATTTGCTGACAGAGGGCCTGATAACAGAGTGATGAAGACTGTGATACAAGAGGTAAAGCCACCGTCTCCGAGGATCAAGGAAATAAGACTACAATCGTGTTTTATTCTCACCTAATCTCCCTTTACACTCAAACGTTTACAGAGACATGAGCTCGATCCAGGGCAACTACGTTACATGGACGAAGGGCCACTGACCTATTGTCAGACAAGGTCACTGAGAAGAGCTGTTAAAGATAACCAATGATTACCTCTCCCTTCCTCTGTATCACGCCACTTCCTTTAATGCTCACTCACCTAAAACGTGGGGTATACTCGCCGCAGCCGACCTGTCGAGCGCCAGTGTGACGTCATGGGAGCGCCGTAGCTGTTTATACTCGCGTGTGGTGGTCGCGACACTAGTTGCAGTCTTCTCCTGAACAGAGGTGGCGCTAATGAGGAAACTTATATTGTTTATATTGTTTATATTCTTTTTATCCTTCTTATATTTAGAGTATGTGTGACATGCACCACCATGACAAATTCCTTGTGTGTGTAAAAAACATACTTGGCAATAAAGCCCTTTCTGATTCGGATTCTGAAAGGCTACCGACTTTGACTAGAAGAAGAAGAAAAAGGTAAACAACGGCAGAACTGGCAGCAGCATTGACGTCAATGCTTCGATTTGATTGGATGACCTACTTCCTCAGATCAAGCCTTTCATTCACCATAAAAGAACTCATCTTAACCCAGTAAGTTTACAAGAGAGACTTGCAGTCACTCTGAGAGTCCTGGCATCCGGTTGCCCAGGAGCTCGTTCATGCTTCCTGTTTCCGCTTTGTCGCGCGCCGCTGAAAAAATTGAAAAATGCATGCATTTTTTTTTTTTTTTTGATTCATTTTATTTAAACAGGGACAATGCACAAGTTAACATTAACCTTGTATAAGAACAAGGAGAGATGCATTGTGCAAGGTTGTAGCTACAAGTGCTATTTTCCGCCCGTAGTCCCTTGACCTCTGGTCAGCGCACTCAAAATCCTGGCACACCAGCGAGATCTATGTCATTTCGACGTCACATTGGCGCGCACCAGCTCGGCTACGGCGACTGTAAAACAGCCCTTAGGGGGTTAAATAGGTTATAAAAAACACTTATAAAAAACATTTGGTAACACTTTACTTGAAGGTATCTACATAAGAGTGACATGACACTGTCATGAACACATGACACTGTCATGACACATGAACCTTAACCCTAACCCTAATCATAACCATAACTTTAACCATAACTTGTCATGACAAAAACCAAATGACACTTCCTAAAAGAAGCGTTATGTCATAAACGTTAAAGTGTAACCAAACATTTTCACAGGTGAGAGTTTTACAAATTTGACTGAAGTCTGTATAGGCCATGTACAGTATATATGTTGATTCTAAGATGGTCACTGAGACATCAAGAAGCAAGAATGAACAGAGAGCTCACAAGTAATGCAGCAGATTTAAATACAACAAATGAGTTACCAAGTAACTGACAGCAGGCAGCTGGTACACAGTGCCCATTCCAGAGGGTTTGCTTATTTGGTCAAACACGGTCAAATGTAGGTGACACTGCTGACGAGTAATCATACGCTGCTCATTGTCCCAGCTCATGCTAGCGTATCGGAGCGCTCTTACCTCTGTGCCGCACCAGAGCAGCTACACACAGCCGGTAACCTGAGCCTCTCTCTTGGACATGTGACAGACCCAACAGCGAGGGTGAACTACAAGCTCTCCGCAAGCTCCTGGATTCTACTTCTGCCACCACCTGTCTGAGCTCAATTTTAGCTTCTCTGTCATCCTTAAAATACATCACGTTGGCACTGAAAGCATAGCTAGACATGACAGTGTATTAACCGGCTTATAAATGTGTGTATTAACAGCATCCATTTAAAAGGGGAATTATCACCTTCCTCGGCCAGTGTATCTTTTGGTCATTCAATTTTCCTTTCATAAACAGGTATAAAAAAACAAGTACTTAACTTTAACTTTCTATTTCATTTCAAAAAAATAAAATCACTAGAAAACAGAAATGAAAAAAAGGCCTGTTTTTTCATATTCAGAGACCGGATGTTGTCATTTCCAATGCAACAGCGCCAGTGTACCAGTGTTGCTTTCAGCAAAGGCTAAAATGACTTTGGATTCTTACTCTGATGTGATTTTAGACATGGTGGAAAAAAAGGCCTGTCATGTGCAGAAATCTCTGTGCGCATATCACAGGGAAGTGGGGGTGCAAGAGGATTTTCTGCAAGAAATGTGAGGAGATTTTGCGCTGGAAATGGCTCAAACTTGATGTGACCATAGACTGTATGGACTCATCTGACACCACGCTGAAGTTAACTTCCGCTTCGCAGCGTCTGATTCTGCAGTTGAGGGAAACTTGTAGCTCCGTGTTTTTTGCACCTCTTTACATAAATATACATAAATATGGCTATGAAATACATCCTAAAATGAATAAATGAGGCAATACATATAAATTAAGCTAGGTAAGGACTACTAGCCAGTCAGAAGCAGAGTATGAGGGCGTGCCCTGACAGTACCTAGGTAAGGACTACTAGCCAGTCAGAAGCAGAGTATGAGGGCGTGCCCTGACAGTACCTAGGTAAGGACTACTAGCCAGTCAGAAGCAGAGTATGAGGGCGTGTCCTGACAGTACCTAGGTAAGGACTACTAGCCAGTCAGAAGCAGAGTATGAGGGCGTGCCCTGACAGTACCTAGGTAAGGACTACTAGCCAGTCAGAAGCAGAGTATGAGGGCGTGCCCTGACAGTACCTAGGTAAGGACTACTAGCCAGTCAGAAGCAGAGTATGAGGGCGTGCTGCTAGACAATAGCTAGTGCTCAAAAGGACCACGTTTGCCTCTAAAGTAGCTGGGCTAAATGCTGTCGGGAGTTTATTAAAAATGTAATACTCATAAAAGTTTCCTCTAATGTAGCTCAGCGTAAATTCTGTAAGGGAGACTTCATTTACGTTAACTCTCTTCTCTTTTACTGATCAGCTGGTTGGTGGGTGTTACGTTTGTGTAAACCAATCAGAATCGGGCACGTATGTTCAAGCCAATGACAGCATGACTACCATGTTTTATATCTATTCTCTCTCCTGCTTCTGTCAGTTGTCTTTTCAGACGAGAGTGTGACCCGCCTCCTCCCCTTCTACCTCCAGGCATCTTCAACCGCAGTGTTCTCGGTCTTCTCCCGGCTGACGGCTCCCTTTTGGTTTTTCATCCGGTCTACGGGTTTTTAGTCACCACCACCAGTGTCTAGACTCCATTGGGGGATATGTTTGGTTTTTCTAAACCTTAGAAATATATATATATACATACCCCTTTTACGATGGAGTCTAATCTCCAAAGTTTATGTATGTACTTACTTTGCACTTGTAACTTACAAATAAATGTTTGCATATGTGCAACGAAGTCTCTCCTGATTGAATAACATACAAGTTGAAAATACTGAAACACCATTATTTATGCAAATTAGCACATATTTAATTAGACAATGCCTCAGTCATTTGCATAATTAAACATACACGTTCAGAATACTAACGTATACTATATACGAATACTACTTGTAATACAAGAGATTATTGTCTTAATGTAAATAATCAACTGGGGAAGTTTAATGGAGATATCAGTTAGTTAAAATAGTTTCCCTATTCGCCTGTAGTGTCTCTTTAACATAGGCTGCAAGGTGAAACTGGCATTACTGATTTCAGTATTGTTCAATACTTTCCGCCACTTGGATCCTCTGTTTATGTTATAGAGGATACTTTTATGAGACTAGATCAGTTGAAAGAGTTTCTGTTGCAATTTGTGTGGGGGGGGGTCATGTTGCACAATGCCGGTACTAAGAGACGGAGAGTCAGAGGGAGGCAGGGAGAGGGAAATAAATAAATGGGACATTTTGAAATAAAAGTCCGCTCAAGCATCATCAGAGCAGGGTTCCAAAGAATAGACTGTAAACATTAATATAAATAGTCTATGTTCCAAAGTCATTTTAGCCTGTGCTGAAAGCAACACTGGTACACTGGCGCTGTTGCCTTCGAAATGACAACATCCGGTCTCTGAATATGAAAAATCAGGCCTTTTTTCGTTTCTATTTTCGAGTGATTTTAGTTTTTGTAAATTTTGAAATAGAAAATGAATATCAAAACATATTTTTTAAATATCTCTCATCCCCTTTTGACCATGAAAAGGAAAAAAATGCCTTGTATTTCAAATTCAAATTTTGTATTTTAAAACGAAAATCAAACAACCATTTGTTTTTTGTTTTTTAATACCTGTTTATGAAAGGAAAATCGAATGACCAAACGATACACTGACCTTCCTCCAACCCCTTCTATCTAAAACAACTTAAACGGATGGATGAGGTTGTGTTTCTGTTTTAAGCAGTCATATCACAATGTTTTCTAGCTCTTCACTTTAAGCTAACATTACTTTAACTGATTGAAGCCACAACAAGCTCACAAACCCACAGCCCTGACAATGTGTTATGGCTAACTATAGGTCGCTAACAATTGTCTATTCAACGTAACACATCTAGCAGACAGTCAACACAAGTTCAATGTTGATTCTCCTTTCTGCTCTGGTTTGGTCTCGAAAAACTTTTCAGAAACATATCTGTCTTTAACTTGCTAGCTGCTCTACTGCCCAAGTTAGTTGCTAGCTTTTGAGAAATTTAGCCATTTGGTGTCGAGTACTGTATGTAGCATACTGTAGGTTTATGCTAAAAACAGATTTCTGCTACTGCTGGAAATGAGGTTGCTGAGAGAATTGACACCAAACCGTTTAAAGTAGCCTAACGTTAACGTTACCTTTGCAGACTGTAAAACCAACAAAATAAAGCTACAACAGACTTAATGCTCCAAAGTGCTGCAGAGTTGAATGACAATTGTCTGTGGGCATGTACAAACCATTTTTCATGAGTCAAATTTGATGTGTATTTTGGGTAAAGTAAAACCTAACGTTACTTGAAGTTGCTAAATTCCATTCACCCCAACATGCTAGCAACCCTATACATACATTAACAGCACACAAAGCAGGAAAAGCACATGAGTAATTAATAATTGGTTAAATTCCACTTACATGTGCATGTTCTTAAAAAAAATGCCTATGTACAGGGTCCAGATTTGGTGCTATGCCCATGCTCACAATTCATAATTTTTCCTAAATACACACTAGACAGGTTTAACCCTTCAGACTGATATTTAATGTGTGCAACCAGCCCCAGGTAACTGAGGGCCACAGTGCTTTTGGTTCACTATTCTACTTGGGAGTTAACTAACATTCACCTGATGTCCCTGCAGTAAATAAGTCCATACAGTAATTAGCTTATAGAGAACATTAGCCAAAAAGCTTTACTCGCGGACATTTGATGGCTAAGTAACACACAAACATATATGACAATATAAGTTGTTTTTCTCGACTTTAGTATATTAGTACTGGTACCACATCGCAAAGATTTATTATTATGTCATTTATAAAAGTAGGATCCATGAATGACCACCCCTCCCACAACTCCACTCTCTCCCTCGTATGCTTCAACAAACACTGAGACATTGTGTAACATAGACTAACATCCACTAGGCTCAAACATACTGTGCGTCCAGCTGCTGGGATCACCGCTGTATATTTGTGCCTGCTGAGAGGAGATCAAAAGGGGTCTGTTCTTTTACTTACGCGTCTGGCTCTGGCTCCTTGTCATTTTGGGACTTTTGCTGGGGCTGAAGGACGTTATTTACCAGCTCAGTGATCCCACTAAAGGGAAACCACCTGTTCAAATAAGCAAAATGTGACTGGAACATCGCAATAAGGCATCATGGGAGAAAACAATTGGTCCTGAAAGGAGTTTTTTAGGAAGCAGGTCAGATTCTAAGAAGTGAACAATAGCAGGGACATTCACTACAACCAGCGCAGAGAGAGGAGAAGGCCGGGACACGGGCAGAGCAGCGATTAGTGGAACATTGACAACCAGACACAGTGTCAGAAATACAGAGAAAAAGATAGACGAAAGAAAGAAATATGATACAGACAGACTTATAGTAGAGGGAAGGCGAGAAGAAGCAGGAAAGCTCTACAGCCAATGGAAATGAGAGCTGCATCAAACGCCCAGCTGAGGGTAACAGGAGTGTCATTTATTCCAACCTGGTGGTGCAGTAGGGGTCAGGTAATCAGACTGGTTAGGCCTACGGGTGGATTTAGTCAAAATGCAGCTACAGTACGGTAGAGCAGGGCAGGTGCATCAAGTCCATATTTGTGATTGAATTATGAGGCTGTACAAGCCAATCAGAGTGCAGATGACACACTGGATGAGAATGGGCAGCCAGTTAGAGACCAGGGACAATGGGAAAGGGTTTGGGGGCCTGGCTATAACAAAGCTGGTAGAAAGGAAAAGCCGTCGTCATTGATGTCATGGAAGTCAGCCGTTTATTGTCAAGCACAGAATGCAACAATCTGTTCAATGTTACTCATTCAAAGCTCATAAAAAAAAGAATATGCCACTGTGCTACCACAGCTGCTTTCCATGACATTAGTGACATTTCTTTCATTTCCCCCCCCCAGAGACAAAGAGGAGAAAGCCACAGGAAGCACACAGCACCGACTGACAGGAAGAAGTGTCAAAGCCTAGAGCACTCTGGGTAATGCAGTTCACTTACTGTGCCGGCTGAGGCTTTGGTTCTTCTTTGATCCTAAAACATAAAAAAAAAAAAAAAAAAGGTGTGCACAGCTCAGTGCATACAGAACACAAAGAGATGAGGAAAACACAAAATACTGACACAACTGATAGCACAAAAAATGTGTATGGCATAAATAATACTTAAACTGTAATATGAATAATATTCAGGATATTATAGATGATGCTCTGATGAAAAGGATGACAATGATGAGGTTAACAACATGAAAAAAATTAACATTCTGAATTAACATTCAGAATGAGTAAATATGACAAAGTAAGTAAGGGATTTGGACAAACTTAAACTTAAATATGACTGCTTCATGTGAGTAACACCCTCTCTCATACTGGGTAGCTTTACATTACTTTTTATGGTACCTTGGCTTTCTACACATGCTTGATCAGAGTCCATTACGACTGATAGCAAGGCCATTAACGGCAATGTAAACATCATATACCTTTTTATATTTTAAACTAGGATTAAAGGATCTGTTCAGATTTACAAGAACACATTTTCTCACTTTTTGACTTTTGTGGTGCTCTGAGCATTGAACAATTACATTTGAATATTGGAACAGCAACATGTCCTTTCCACAAACAATGCTGTGGTTACTCTGGGCAATCCGCAGATCTCGGTGTTGCCAATTTTCATTGGAACTACTTTCTACAGATTAAATAGTTCCTATGGAAACAGTTTCTGTTGCTGTTGGACATTGTAAATATGATTTTGAAATCCTGTGAGCACCACAAGCAAAATTCAATTCACCTCCATTGTATTGGCGCAGCAGCAGAAACAACAGAGGTGGATATCGTAAAACCTGTGCAAATAAAACCAAAACTAAACAAACAGACTACGTCAGAACCAAAAAGCCAAACATCTATTAAGTAGACTGTCCCCTCTAATGACCACACTGGCTTAGAAACAAAACAAGAGTAGCAGTTACCAAAGCATCAGAGCTGTCATATACAGCGTCACCAAACATGCAAAGTCTGTACATTACACATTCTTCATGTGGAACTATCTTTAACAAGTTGAACTAGGTGTACCCAAAATGATCAAGACAGCACAACCAGCACTCAAACACACACACACACACACACACACACACACACCCACCACCACCACCACCACCACCACCACCACCACCACATGACTGTCTAGCATCTGTATATCATCTAGCACAGAAGCAGCCAGTTCAGCCGCTCTCTTCTGATTTAGGTGTCATTATAAGCAGAACAGAGACAAGTTGCAGCTGAGAATCACACTTCAGAACTTCACACACATCACCACCCCCTTATGTTAAGCACATAGTCAGCTTTATATAGCTGTGGGAAATGGAATGTGTTAATTGGATTTTGTCTTTTTCTGACTGAGGCACAGCAACATTTACTACATTCTACATAAGTGACCTGATACTTTTCTGACTTTTTTTCTTTTTAATCTGTCAACTTATACCAACACCAGTACTCACTGTTACAAAAATAGTGAAAAATGCACACGTCAATTTCCCAGGGCCCAACGTTATGTCCATGTAACCCAAATATATTTAAATTACAATGACATAAAACATGGAGAAGTGGCAAATTAAACTAAGAGTACTTCACTTTTCCTCCAGAACGTTATTGTTGCTGGAACTGAAAAGCCTTCATTTACAAAATCTATTGGACAATGAATAAAATGGCTTGGGCTGCAACTCATCGTCGATTAATCTATGGATTGTTTTCTTGATTAATTGATTCGTTGTTTGGTCTATAAAATGTCGATCGGTGTTTCTCAAAAGCCCAAGATGACGTCCTGATATCTTGTTTTGTCCACAACTAAAAAATATTCAGTTTACTGTCACAGCGGAGTGATATTCGCATTATATTCACATTAAAGAAGCTGCAATCAGAGAATTTGAACTAAAAAATTGTTAATCAATTATCAAAACAGTTGGTGATTAATTAAATAGTTGACAACTAATCCAATCATCTTTGCAGCTCTAAAAAATGTCTACTGAAAACAATATTCCATCAAGTACAAATACTTCAGATTAACTACGTGGCTGCCATTAAACTGCAGAGCAGTTGCCTCCCAACAGCCTACTTTAGCTAGAGGTAGAGCACACCAGTCCGTCTGATCTGTGTCAGATGAGCGAGAGAACACACGAGAGAAGATATAGTCCTGTGTACCCATCAGTCTCGCTGCTCTGTTTTCCGATGAGCCAGTCCATATTTATCCTCTCGCTGTGTTCTCCCGATGACCTGCAGCGCCGTTCTTTATTGATCCCATCAGCCCCGTCTCTGTGGTCGCATTACAAGCCTCACAAAGTGTGTGTGAGTGAGTATCCGCCTGTGTGTGCCCATATCCATGTGTGTTACTGTACTCATACGTGTGCATGCGTCAGTGTGAGTGCACAGTGTATTATTTGGCAGTAAAATGAGTGAGTGTTAAATGTCACAGGTGACGTATTCAGTATCCCAGCTGCTGAGGAGGCCTGCAGGTCAGATACAGTCTCTGTTTTCCATCTCTTTAACCTGTACTCTGCTTCACACAAACCTCCCAACACACACACACAAAATAGGAAACACACACTGGTACACAGCTAGGAAAAAGGTTTGTGTAGAGCATCTTCATGTCTCAGTGTACGATTCTCTCTTTTCTTCGGTTTCAGAGTGGCAGTTTTAAGTGAGCCACATGCTGCTGTTATTTTTAGCCTCTGTTTTTATTTTGTTCTGTATTTGGGTTTCACCTACTCCGCTTCACTGGCTTTGCATGGAGAATCAGCCATGTCTGACCATGACTGATGCTACACTGCTCTCTAGTGGACAGATGTGCTGCATAAACTTCTAAGAACTAGATTCCTGGAGTTCTATGAGGGAATTTGTAAGTAGCTTGTTATGCCATTTTGTGCTACTGTATATTGTCTTTTGAGAGAGAAAGGGGAAAGTGAACTGTTATTTCTGAAAGTGTGAATAGTAGTGTGAAAACATAGTGCTTTTGTTATTTTAGTGATCCAAAACCCTGCTGGATTTAGTCATACATTATGTAAGCATGTATATATGATGCATACATATAAATGCAATTAACCAGCTGGCAGGATGCTTAGCAGTACTGCACACAATCAATTAATCAATGTATTAATTGACAGAGAATTTAAGCAGCAACTATTTTGATAGTGATTAATCGTTCACTTTTCAAGCAAAAATGCTGGTACCAGCTTTTTTCTTTATGCTTTTCTTTAAGTTAATTGAGTATCTTTCGATTTTGGACTTTTGGTCGGACAAAAATGAGCAATCTGTCACTTTGCGCTCTGTGCAATGGTGATAGTCACTTATCGAAATTTCTTAGATTTAATGGACAAAGCGACTAATCCATTTTGTTGAGAAAATTACAAGCAGATTATTTAATGAGGACAAAAATCGGTAGCAGAAATAAGAAAGGAATCCTTGAAGTAATTTCATAAAAGCTTACGTAAAAACAGATTTTAATGTCATGGTCTGAGGTTTTTCTTATTACAAATATTATAACACAACAGAAGCTGAAAATATAAGTAGTTCACAAAAGCTTGCATGCACCACTTACACCTGTAACCCCACAAAAACGAATTAGGCGTGAGCAGCACTATACAACACAGACAAACACAAACATCACCAAGAGGAAATGAGAGGAAAAGGACATTATTGTTGTCCATGTTCTGGACTGTACACTTAAAACACCACAGCTACACCAAAGATGTCAGCAAAAGGAAAAATCTACATCGCCCCTTTAAGAATTAACACAGATTCTTTCCCCCCAGGGGGAAAGGCAAACCAAAATGTACATGCTGTGATACCAAAATGCATGGTCTCCTTGTAAAGTCTGCAACCCTCTTGTTGAGGATTTCATTCAGCTCAGATGGGAGTGAGATCCTTTGGAGAGCCGAATTGATGCAGTTCCTTCTGTACAGCAGGACAATTACACAGCCGGCTGTCACGAAGACCTGAACATTTTAGTAAGATCCCAGAGATTTAATTAATCTGAGCCCTCTGAAGATATCTCTGCTAATCAGCAGATGGGAGGGGAAGAGAGGAGAGGAGAAGATGCTTAAAACATACCTGCTACTAACTGCTACTCCATTGCCACAGCTGTGTTAAAGCCGCCTACACATGATAAGCGTTTGGCTCCCTGCGCCGCTCAGAGCAAAGCGCAGAGAGCAAAGCGCAGCGCAGGTATTCGTCATCAAGGGTGGCAAGGAAGCTATTTCCCGTTGGTAGGTAACGACAGCTGTTATCTCATTGGTTGCGCTTCCGAAAGGTCAGCGGCAACGCAGCGCAAAGCGGAATTCCGAGCGGTGCGCGACGCCAGGGGTAGCACAGCGCATAGTTGGGCGGCACCGCTCTCCCCGTAGGAAATCAATGAAACGGCCAGCGCAAAGCGGTTTTGCCACCTATCATGTGTTGGCGGCTTAAGACAAATACATTGATGAGACAGCTGTACAACGAGCCCTGAATCCTTACATTCCCACGCGCTCAGAATGCACCACAGCAGGTCCAGCAACAGCTAATATGTGCATCTAAGAACGTGTCATTCATTCCTACTGTAGTCAAAACATTTGGGCACTGATTGTCAAATCAACTGACACATTACGAAAGCCTTGGTGAAAATGAATGTCATAGTGCATAACAGTTTCAGAAACAGAAACACCGCTTTACTGATTTGGGTTGGTCTCACCGCTCTCATTAAAGCCTTTTCAGCAGCAATAGGCAGCTGTATACAGCAACAACAAATACAAGCTGTGATAAATCCACTATAGGCTACCTGCTCAGCACCAAACAGACAGACTGACACAGTTAGCCACTGGCTGGTTAACATAGTGGCGCATTTAGCTGCTAAAGAGCCAGTTATTCCCACTTAGAGTTGGTGGAGAACAAAACAGAGCAAAAAGGAGAGTGAATATTGGACTCGCATTCATCAGGTGCACACATACACGACTCCAAATGACTATGCTAATGTGGCTCCGTGTCTGCTGGATGTGTAAACAGGCAATTGTTTGCTAACATCTTTGCCATCTCAACTTCATACGGTGATAACATGTCGATGTTGTTAGTGATGTCAGATTTGCGAACAAATCTCTATTTTTCTCTCTTAAAGAGTTAACTCGATTCGCAAGCAGGAGTGAATCCAATATACTGTACCTGCTTCTGTATGGTGCATGAGCTCAGAGTATAGCCAGAGACGGTGTAGAACCAACAGAGAATCTTTGGTATAGCCTTTCCGAGAGTCGCTGCTCCAGACTCTCGTTCTGCGCGCACCCCCCGAGCTGAGGAACAAGTCGTTCATGAGTCGTTCAGCGACAAACTCTCGTTCAGCGACAAACTCTCATTCTGCGCGCACCCCCCGAGCCGAGGAACAAGTCGTTCATGATTCGTTCAGCGACAAACTCTCGTTCAGCGACAAACTCTCGTTCAGCGACAAACTCTAGCTCAGCGACAAACTCTCGCTCAGCGAGTACTTTGGCTTGAAAATGCTAAGCTAAAGCACCTATTAGCTCTACTGACATGATAATGTGGCTTACGCCAGCTACCACACATCTATGCTGGTTAGCGAAGCATTTCTTAGCTAATGATTCTTTATCGATTTTTTCTTTATAATGATAGTTATATATTTAAATGTATCTACATGTGTGTGAAATGTGTTTTCTAACCGTCAACAAATCCCATGAAAAGTTTGCAATTTGTTAGACGACTCTATGTATGATAGTGCATTTGTTGGGGACTATTTTCAGCCACAAATGAATACACATTCGGTGTGTTAGTGAGTACTTACAGCACCGTTGTGACAGGCTTAGAAAATAATGCAGGTAGCAGCTATGGGACACAACATTTTCCCTGTGCAACCTGCTGTATCAATAACTAATCAATGTAAAAAAAAAAGCACTTCAATCAGTTTGCTGGCTGAACATCAACAATATCTTCTACTACTTCTGTTCATTTTAGGCACACACAGCAGACCCATACACAGTATTTTCTGTCACACTGTACTTCACACATTCCACCCACGATATAACATTCCAATTACACCAACTCCCGTTCCCAAATGTGCTGGGTCAGCCAGTCACTGCAAGGTCTCTCTCTCTCTCTCGCTCTCTCGTTCTCTCCCTCTCTCGCTCTCTCCCTCTCTCTCTCTCTCTCTCTCTCTCCCTCTAATCCTGTCTTTGAGCAAACTGCTGCTCTTCTATTTCCTTCTCAAAAGTCAGCCAGATGTTGGTGGAACAGCTAAGAACAGTAGGGATGTGGTTAGATGTAAGTACTATGACTACTATGAGCAGAAGAAAAGAAGCCTGAACAACTCAACAGCTAAATATCCCTTGACATGTGAATGCAGCCTTCTTTGGATCCTGGTTAGGTTTGTGATGAATGTGTGTATATTGAGATCTACATGCGTCTGTGTATTCGCTCACTCTGGATTCGTTGCACTTAGAACTTTCTCGCAGGCTAGACTGACATGACAGCGTGTCCCGGCAGAGACGCTACAATAAAATGTTATAAATGCCTCCTCGAAGGACTTTAGAGTAGGATATTGGCATCCCACAATGCTTAACAGTTTAAACAGATAGCGAGATGCAGCCTCGTCTTGGCATCAACACTGGAGTAGAAAATCTGTGATAGGGGATCTCACGGCTAAGCAGTGACCCTGCAGGCCCTCTGAGTCCACTACAGACTGAGTGATAATTAGATCATAAGGGAGTAATCTGGCTCCGTGGGTAAATACCAACTACATACATCATTAACACCATCCCAGTCAGTCAGTACTGCCAGGAGAAGAGGTTAATGTGTGTCTGAAATCACTCAGAGGCAAGTGACCTACAGGGAAATCTCTCACTGGAGGCTGTGGCACTGCTCAATTCTGTTCTTGTCTTGGCTGAAGCAGTATGATACAAATTGTATGTTGGTGCAGTACAGTATGGTGCTAGTGCATACAGTATGATGATACATTACATCGGAAGAATCTTTTACCTGCAATGGAGTCATGACATAGGACGACACTTTAGTAACCCACCTAGGTGGTAACTCAAAAACATGTCTAACGCCTATCTGAAAAATGTAGTAGTTGCAAGAAAATGTTATGTATGACAATGCATGCATATGCATGCCATTTCTATTACCATGGTCTTTTTAAGCCCCCAAATTGTGCAAAATAAAATATGTTAAATTGGAGTCTTTTTGTTTTTGTTTTTCTTCTTCTCTGGTGACCATTTGGACATGTGTGTTATGTCCAGGTTCTTTATGGCAGAACCAAACCAAAGAAAACTAATGTAGTGTATAAAATGTGTAAACATGCCCATATTGTGTGTATTTGTAAGTAAATGTCCAAAATGTGGAAGCAACTCTGAATAAAGAAGACAAATGTAATCAGGGTCAAATCTAGCTGAAACTCCAACCACATTATATTTTCCCCAAAGCCCCTTAATAATGTGTTACTGTACTCCACCAGGCGTACAAAAACAACATGCACAGTGTATGACCGTGTCAGCATCATCCCTGCAGGATATATAAAACAGAAATCTCCCATTGTACCACCTCTACTGTACATTCCCCCGAAAATCTCCAAGAAAAGGAGTGTGCACTAAAAATAGCAGCTTATTTAAAGACAAATGATTAGGTCTTGAGACACCTGTTCATTCCACCTCGCTAATAAATGCCAGAAGATGTGCTACTTAACATTTTCTCTCCACCTCAGAGAGGATTATGGGGCAGGGGAGAGAGTGCTGATAACTTCCTCTGGCACGGGGCGCTGGCACCGCGAGATAGGCAGGGCAGGAGGGACGGTGAGAGGGCAAGCGCCTCGGTGTGGACGGGTTGGCCAGCTACCACAGCTGGGCCTTAGAAAGCACAGATACGATTGAATCCGCGGGGCACACTCATCAGAATAGGCAATCTAACAGCGCCCAAACCAGACCTCCTGACCAAGGACTAATATTCAGATTGTCAAACAAGAGTTGGCAACAGCAGATTTTCTGAGCAACGGGAAAGTGGCTAATCTGCTGCCAAATATAACTAAAATCCATCTGTTTCCTTAGATTACCTGCCAGGATTCAATTGAGCTGCTCCATATCTCCCCTCCAGAGAGATTTCCAAGTGGCAAGGAGTCAGCTAATCACCCAGCAGCCCACACATTCACAAGTGTATTTCCATGCAGGGCTTAGAGGAAACATATGCACAATATTCATTTTAACGCAGCTAGTTTATTGTACAGTGGAAACGTATCAACTATATGAGCAACATTTAGTCAGAGGCAGTGATACACCGTGTTTGTGTTCTTACCCATATGTGCTTGTTTGCTTGGTAATGGTGTGTGTGCGGACGTGTCTGTCTTTGTATGTGAACGCTTGGTTGCTTCTCCTGTCAGCCTCCTTTATTCATCCTGACACAGATACATTTTATTCTGGCTGTGATCAGCACTTTCTTGGCAGCTGACATTGTCCCATGCTGACTCCCCCACCCATACACTGCTCAACAGCTCTTCCGGGAATGCTCTAGAAACTCAGCCCTAACCCCAACACAGGTCACCGCCCTCAGCGTTAGCCCAATCTTTAGCTCCAGTAGCCCGACGGAGACAACTGAATGCAGCTCCATGTCCTCCTCTAAGCCTATACTATACACAGGGAAGCATCAAACCGCTCCTGGAGCACCAATTCTGTCCTGTCTCGCTATTTATTATATATATATATATATATATTATTTCCAGTCTCATGGTCAGCAAAAGCCTAGTTTCCGCCTGGTTTCTTGTAACTGGAACATCTCACATTTAATCCCCAAAAATATGACTTGCTGCGAGCATCAGCTAAAAAAAAAAAGAAAAGAAAAAAACAGTAGTGGAATTAGTGATGATCACGATCTTACTGTAAATCTCTGCCACTATCGAAACCTCGCCCCTCAACTCCCATCATCCCCAAACACATACAAAAAGCTCTCCATGATGTTGTTGTTCCTGGCTGGGAGCAGTAGGTGGGCTGTACTGAAACTGCAGTCAGCTGTCTGTGTCTCACTCTGGGCTACAATAATAGTCCAGCCATGGCTAACAATAGAGAGGTAATAGATACTTTGCATATTGTTGGCCCTGTTTGCTCTACTCTTTCCTGTCCCAATTTATCACAACAGCACGTCACTATGAGCTTGCTTAACTAAAATGCATTCAGTGTACACAGGCAGACAAGCACATGGGGCAATCTGATATCAGCTCACTGCAAACAGGTCACACCCATCACTTTGATAAAAATATGGCTGTAGATGCCATATGATGTTACACCCCCTGGAATTAGGGCTGCACGATATGAGGAAAATATGAGCTAATGTTGTAGAATATCGCGAGAACGGTATTACATTCGATAAACAAACAGATATGCCGTAGCCTCGTGCGATGTGTTTATTGCAGTATGTCTATGCAGTATATACTGCATAGACTACATAAGACGTATCATAGGGGCTTTTAAAGATTGGCACATTCAGCCCAAATAAACAGATGTGACCACAATGCTACACGACTGAAATGAAGTTGAACTCGCTGTCTCCCAACATCTGTCCGATCTGTTTGACTTTGACTGCTGTAAAATCCCAAATCAAAGGATTCCCTTGCATTAGCCGCCTCTCCACGCAGATTTAAAGCCAACCAGCCAACCAACCATCCAAGCAGCCGCCCAAACGAGGACAAGGCGACCAGCTTCTACTCGCCTTCTACAGCAAAAACACCCAATCCAGCAACCCCCCCCCCCCACCCCCCCATAAATGCCTGCATTTCCTGCCTTGAGATACTACTTCAAATGATTGTATTTAAGCTTCACAAAGGAGGATTTCTATGGTTCCGTTGAGCAACACCCCAACCCCCACCCCGACCCTCCCTCCTCGTTCCACTACTACACATCCAGGCCATCTCATCATCACCATGGCGATGGCGGCAGTATCTCAGTGGGACGAGTGATATTAAGGGATTAGTGGGAGATCCTCCATCAGACTCCGGTCGAGGAGCACAATCCCGGGATCACAACATCGGCCGTATCTCTGTGTGTGTCTCTCTCTCTCTATCTCTCTCCTGATCAGTGTCAGATGAGGGGAAAGAAAACAGGTCCCTTCACTGTTATTTTCATGGGAGATACTGTAGTAAACACAAAACTACACAAACAGAGCAACCGTGAATACACTAACACGTGCACACATACAGATACTGAATCTGTGGAATAAATCATGTGTAGCGCCCACAAAGCCACCTTCAGCCCTAGGCAGTATGAGCAGTGGTCTATGTGCTGTTGTACAGTATGTCCCAGTGTAGGTTACATGGTAGTTCCTGTGTGTAGTGTTCCAACAGTAGGCTTATATAAGGGCCACGGCTGCATTAGTGACATTATGACTGCTCTTTATCCTCCCTTATTTATGTCAGTAGGCTTCTTATGTAATACCTACAGCAACTTCTACTGTACATAGAAAGCACTGTAATGCTACTAAACACATAACCCCTGAACCCTGATGGACCTCTAAGAACAATAGGATAGGATTTACGATTTTATGTTCACGACGCGATTTTGTCACGATTTTTTAACAGAATGAGTCGCAGACAAATGATTGATTTTTCAAAAACCAAATCAAAACAATCAAAACAATTAAATAAATAGAACAATAAATTATCTTTTCAAATAAACGAACTAAGAAGACGTAGTGACCTTCGCAAAAGTACGGTAGATTACGCCCTAAGCTGTTTTTTTTTACATTTTTTTTATGTCAACCAGTTGTAATCTTTACACACTTAAATAGATTTTTGCTGATTCACGATGCATCGTTACATCCCTATAAATCATGTGCAGGGCAAACAGGAAATAAATTGTAAAAAGAAGCAAGCAGTTTCCCAGCAATATCAAAAACACTTCATATGATTACAGGATGTATTTTCAAAATAAAACTGCCAAGGATGTGAGCAGGGATTGCATAATCAAATGCATCCAACAGAATCCCTGCACCAATCATTACATAATAAATGACACTGTCTGTTTGACTCTCTACGGAGCTAATGTGTGTGTAGGTGTTTCATTGAGAGTGCAGTGTGTCTGTTTGTGTGTGTGTGTATGTGTTGGGCAAATACAGGGAGGCTGCATTTGTTTATAGAAAGCACTGGATGGTTTGAGTTTTTTAGCCACACAAAGGCATATTAGAAGGACCGGCTAGGCAGCATCCATGTGTTTGAGTCACCAGCTTGCACCTGCTCCAACCAGCTGAGTCTTGAATGAGCAGACCATGGACAAACACACAAACACACACACAGGGAAGGAAAGATTAGAGCGCCCTGTGTAAACTACCGCCAGTAAATATGCCAGCTCACACACACACACACACACACACACACACACACACAGAGCAAAGCATCTGGCGGGTGAGGACTATTAACAAATCATTTTATCGCTTACTGTCATTTCATTCTTTTCATTTTAACATTCATTTGGGTTTATAGCACTTCTTATGCCTACTTATACCGTGATTAAAGTAGTACCCCAACTCTACATTTGTATATCCAGTAGAATTTTGTATTTAGTTTCACTCTCACTACAGGGTCAGAATCTAGGACAAATTAACAAAGGTCTGTGCTGTGTTGTGTTGTGTCTCTTTTTAAGAATCTGCGATATGAAAACTAGCTTATTTTGGGTCTTAGTTTACCGAAAATAGGACTTATTAAGGTGGCCCATATGAAATGCATGAGCTTGCATTCTGGAGTGTGTCTAACCTTACTCGAGTTGTGTCCTGGTCTAAAAAACTTCAAGAACTTCTTTGTTAGTGGCAGCAACATTCCCTCCATGTGCTAATATCTAAGGATGTTGCCACAGTGTTAGCTGTTAGCCTGCTCAGAGTTAGCCTTTTTTCTAAAGGGGAAAAAAACGCTCTAGATTGTTTGTATTTCTCTGAACCAATCACAACCGTTCTGGGCAGTGCTAAGCCCCTTGCAAAATAGATGGTGGAGATAGTGGAAGGGGAGGGACATCCGGCGCGTGCAGCTTTATCTCAGACTCAGACTAGGGTAAATCTTGTTTGAAGCTGAAGCATTTAGCATTTAGTAGACTGCTTGGCCAAAGACACTGGTTTTATGAAATTGAGACAGTGTGTTAGTTATACTTTATTAAATATATTAACTGACAGACTTTGTGAAGGCCTTGGAATCCCCCGAGGGGGAACTAAATGAAAGAGCTTGGAAAAAGGGGAACTGGGCATCTTTGCTTTGCATACAACCGCAGAGACCTGAACCCAGATGGGGCAGAACATGGATGGAGGGATAGATTAATAATTGAGTTTAATAAAAACTAAAAACTAAAAGAATAGTTTTTAGGTAATACACCGAGTTAGATAAAAAGACCACTCAGCCTCTACTGCATGTAGATGTATGTAACATGTAAAGCTAGAGCTAGCAGGCGATTAACGACGCACAAAGACTGGAAGCAGGGATATAAAGTTAGCCCAGTTGTGTCTAAAGTTAAAATCATAAGTTGTTATTTTAACTATTCTAACTATTAAACTATTTCTTTCTCTCTACAAATCTTTTTTCGGCCCATATTTAGAAACAGTGCTTTTAAACGAGCCGTCAGGACTTCCGTACGTTACAGTCATTCCCCGGCTGCAATGACGGTGCAGAGACTCAGAGAGCACAGATGCTGAAGATCCAGAAACGCTGACCAATCAGAGCAGACTGGGCTTTTCAGACTAAATAGAGCGTTTCAGACAGAGGATGAATACAGGTATATTCAGACAGACAGTATGAGAAAAAAGGTGTGTTTTCTGAACATTAAAGCTTGTAAAAATGTTCTAGTAGAAACCCAAAGTACAAGTATGAACCTAAAAATGAGCATAACATGGAGCCTTTTATACTCAACAGCAGGCTTGTTAATTCCCTTTATGAAGTGAGTAATGAAGTGTACCAACAAATAACAACAGTTCAGCAAAGTTTTTGTAGGATATATTTCCTTATTGTATCTCTCGTTACTAGCTGCTACAATGTTGCTGTTGAAATTTAACAACAAGCTAATAATTGAGCATGCAAACAACACTTCGCCACTTTACAACAAGTGTGTTTATTGATATCAGAAAGCTGGGATAAGATGTGTAATTATCATCCATTTTATGAAATCAAATCTGGCTTTATTAAACGGTTTTCTCTTTATCAAATCTATGATTAACAAGAAATAATTTCTTTACCAAAGCACAACACAATTAAGAATGAATTTATCAATGTATTTGTTTTTCCATCAGCTCTGTTGATGAACTAAATGTACTCTCTCCTTATCAGGAGCTTTCCTGTCTTTCTGGTGGTTGGAGTTTGTCCTGTAAGCTTCTTTGCCTTGCTGCCTGGCTTTCCTGGATGCCTAAATTACCGCAGGCCTTGCTGCCTGTTTAGATGCCTGGCTGCTTGCCGGCCACTGCAGAAAGCTGAATGTCTCCACTATTAATAGTCCGACTAACAGCATGAGGGTTCTCACGCTTTGAGTGCAATCAGCTTGAGATGACCTGGTGCCACGTTCCACCTTTAGTAACTGGCCATTCAGCAGCCTCGGAACTGTCTCTCTTTCTCTATCCAAGCATCTCTGTTCCTCTTTCCTGCTTTCAGTCTCTGTCTCTCACTCACTTGCTCACAGTACGTACACAGACTAAAACGATAAATGTTCTTTGGATGCATGCATAACTGCCACACTATGAACGCATACACAGACTTTGCTGTCGTACAACAGAGTTTACAAACCCTGGTCACAGGTTTGTGCCTGATTTAGCTGATTCACACAGCATCCGCAGAGTAAAAAGATAATTTGGGGCCTGCAGGCCACGTGGTTTGAGACCTCTGCCGTACAGAGTGGAGAGATGTCTTTTTCTCTGACCTTTCAGGGTTCAACAATCATGAAACAAACCCTGAGGGAATGTCACGGGGGAGAGAAAAGGCATTAGCTATACTATCTACACTCTGACACAACACCTGTCCCACAGCTTTCCCTTTGCAGTTTGAAACAAATACGTTTCCTGTTTTAGTTCGTAATTAGCAGGGCCACACAGAAGCTGCGGTCGCAGAATTTTGAGCCAATGTTTTAAGATTAAAACGGTGTATTAATTGGCGCCTGGGTGGCCTAGTGGTAGAGTGCATGCTCATATACACAGGCTCAGTCCTTGATGCAGAAGTCACAGCTTCAATTCTGACCTGTGGTACTTTCCTGCGTGTCATTCCCCCTCTCTCTTGCTCCCCTTTCATGCCTAAGCTGTCACAATGAAGGCCTGACTGATTTTCTTTTCTTTTTTTTAACAGCGTGATTTTCAGTAAATTAAAAAAAACTAAACCTCGGGATGTTAACACATTTCCGCCCCAAGCAAAAGAAACAAATCTGCAGATTCCGACTGGGTCTGGTAATAAGTGTGTAGTGTAAAGCCCATTAGTGTGTTGTGCTGAATTTGTCTCAACTGTATCATCACACTACCACAGGATTTTGAGCGATACATTCAATATCAACACTGCCAGCTACTCTGTAGCAGGCACATATGTTCCTCAGGAGCGCTGGGCTTCCCTCAGAGGGTCAGATGCTGTATATCTTCCTCTACAATTGACTCTACTCAGGGTGGACGGGCACGGGGGATGGGCAATAAAAGTGATAAAGTGGCCCCTTTTGCCTTCCCGTTTCTACTCTCTTGGCAGAGGCTACCTTTCTGCATTTTCTATTCATCTCCTTTTTTCTGTTCCCCCTTCATAAACTACTATTCAGCTCTATCGGCATTTCTATCGCATTGTGTTGCTCTCAATCAGGCTACTCTTGCACAGCATGCTGAGAGGCTTATGTAACATCAGGCCAGATGTTATGTGGTTGGGTTCTGTTCTGACTCAGTCCAGGATCACTAGTCACTAATGTTACAATCATATACTTTTAAAAATGTCTTCATCTGGGGAAATTAATTACATTGCATCGCATTTTTTACATGCAAGCTGGAGTACAAACAATGCTTTCTCTAGCTGGGGATTTGACCTGCCGATCTTAATATAGTACATATCTGTTTAACATTAGCTGCTTGAACACAGTTCATTATCCAAAAGTTACAGCAGCTTGAGGCACTGTTGACTAATTATTTAACACATACAGTTGAACAGTACAGTGTATACTTTATTATGCATAACTAAATCCCTTGTAGTAGTTAACACAACCTACTTCTCATTCTAAAATATTTTCATACTGTCATGTTTTGCCAAGGGCATTTCAAATTGCGCAGCCAGGGGCAGGAAAATCCCTTCAAACTTTGCTTGAAGGATAAGAATCCAGAAGAGAATAAAACCTATGCTGACGAATGCAGATGTTATTTAGAACAAAGTGCGGGGAGACAATAGAGTCCGATGCTGTGCTGTGCCACGCAAGAGAAGAGCAGGCTATGGGAGATGGCAGGCTGATTGCTCTGTCAATGGAGACTGAGGCTGTCATATCAGCAGCAAGACCTGATAGCATCTCAGACGTCAGTGTCTCTCCTCTCATTTTCTCTCTGATGTCCTCTTCTCCTTTCCTGTCCTCTCTTCTGCTCTTGTCCCCTCGTCCCTACTTATTTCCTCTCTTCTCTCCTACTGTGTGCTAACGTGTCCTACACTTTCCTCTTGTCCTGCCCTCTCGTCTCCTTTTCTTTTCCATCTTAGCTTATCCTCCTTTCCTTTCTCGGCCAGCCTAAAAAGCGTAAGGGACTCATTAGAACATACTGTGGAACACAATTAGAACAAGTTAAAACAAGTTTTGAATTGATCCTACTAACAAGTTTTGCCTGTGCAGCCAAAGCCTGATTGAACCTCCTCTGGGCCGTAGAGCCACACCGCTGTACCTGGTGACATCTTCCTTTATCATCCTGAATATCATTTATAAGCACTGTTGTTTATTTTGAGGCAATCACACTTGCACCGCACTACTTCCGTAAATATTCTCTAGTGCACCATAGTCAAACCCACAGAGGATTATCACCCCACCCTACAGTTCCACTCAGTTCTATGCAGCATTTAAGCAACTTTCAGCTCAAAGTTTATGGCCTGCAACTTTTCTGTTTTGCCTCTGTCTCACCGTTCTCATCCACCTTGTGTCGGACAGCAACAGGCAGCCATTTCCCACAAATCTCTGATAAACCCACTGTACAGTACCTGCCCAGCACCAAATGGCACACTGACAAAGTTAGCAACTAGCTAGTCTATATCAATGACGTTCCACTTCCGGGATTGCTCCAGTGCCGTCGGAAATTCTGCCGGATTTCACTCATTTCGGCCGGATGTCCATCACCTTCCTCTTCCTTTGTGTTGGCGTTCTAACCTCCGGTGGATTTGTGAGGACTATGGTTAACTGCTCCTCAGATCTCTGCAGGGTAAATCCAGACAGCTAGCTAGACTATCTGTCCAATCTGAGTTTTCTGTTGCACGACTAAAACTACTTTTGAATGTACACATGTTCCACCAAAACAAGTTCCTTCCTGAGGCTATTTTGCAGAAGCACCGTGGCTCTGCCAATAAACCAGAGCACGTTTTGCAAAGGCACCGTGGCTCCTGGCAAAGCAAGACTAGCAACTAGCTAGTGAACACAGTAGAGCATTTAGCAAGCTAAAGAAAAGTAGTTGGTGAAGACAAAAAAAAGATCTATATGCAGGGTGATATTACACTTTGAATGCTATTGGGATTTGATGGGAACAAGAAAAATATACAAGGAAAATAACAATAGCCTTATCCTATAAAGAAAATAAGAGCACTGTGATTTAGATTAGGTAAATCTGTAGCATAGCTAGCCTTTATTCCCACACTTTCAGCCAACTGTGGAGCCAAATGAAGAGAGGAAAATGACATGCAGGTGTTAAAAGAGGTACAGTAGATGAATAGGAGAGCACCAAAGGACCTCCACACTAGAGTAATGCAACTTCACTACCACAAAAGCACAGGAGCAAATAGTACATTATTAAATGTATTATATATCATTTTAATGATGGCAATTGTTTTTAACCGGATTTCCTTGTCCAGCTGAGGCAAACTACTTGACAACATGCCAACCTTCCATAACCAAAACACATTGTTACTTTAATTAGCATGATGATGTATTCATTTGGCGTGCGTTCTGCTTTATGGAGTCAAGACAGCATCCGCTCTTTCACTTTCTCTCCCTCTCTCCCTTGGGGAAAGTGATGGGGGATGGAAGCTCTCTTTGCATGGGAAGGCCAGTGAGCATGGGTGAGTGAGCTAAGGGAGTGAGAGGAGAGCAGAGAGAGAGAGAGAGAGAGAGAGAGAGAGAGAGAGAGTATACTGTATACTGTCCAGTGGGAAGCTTCTGAGCATTACCTCACGTCATTTCACAACCATAAGTCTCTCATTCTCTCTATCTTTTCCAATTCAAATTTGCTTTATTGTCATGGACATAGTCTATATCGACGACCTTCCACTTCCGGGATTGTTCAGGTGCCGCCGGAAATTTCGCCGGATGTCCCTCATTTTAGGCTGGATGTCCGTCACCTTCCTCTTTCTTTTTGTTGGCTTTCTAACCTCCGGTGGATTTGTGAGGACTATGGTTAACTGCTCCTCAGATCTCTGCAGGGTAAATCCAGACAGCTAGCTAGACTATCTGTCCAATCTGAGTTTTCTGTTGCACGGCTAAAACTACTTTTGAATGTACACATGTTCCACCAAAACAAGTTCCTTCCTGAGGCTATTTTGCAGAGGCACCGTGGCTCCGTCCGCACCGCCCAAGACGATTGTGATTGGTTTAAAGAAATGCCAATAAACCAGAGCACATTTTTCTCCCATCCCAGAATGTTGTGTGGACTAGCCAGACCCTCCTCCGCAGTGCTGTGGAGGAAGGTCTGGCAATGCAAGACTAGCATGGACATAACTAAGTATTGCTACAGCAGGTTGTACACATTTTACAATGGAAGTATAATCATTTAAACACTGTAGACTACACAACATACTGTACACTATACTACGTTACACAGATGCAATCTCATTTTGAAGGAGCTCAGTACAGTTTCAAGTGTTTCACTGGTTTTCTACTATTTTGCATATTTAGCGTGTGTGTGTGTGTGTGTGTGTGCACTCTACCTGTGCTACTCTCTCAGAGGGGCTATAGCCTCCAGGGACACAGGGCCTCTCTACTCTGACCCCAGCTGGTACACTCTAGCAGTATCAGATAACTGAGGTGCGGGGATGTGTGTGTGTGTGTGTGTGTGGGGGGGGGGGGTGTCTAATTCTAGGTCAATGCTTTATGTTGAATACACACACACCAACCCCCTACACTTCTCATCATAGCTGTGTTGCATACTAACACATCACCAACAACAGTTTTTTTTTCCAAATCATTGTGAAGAGAACTCATAGAGGATGGGTCCATCAAAGTATGCAGTTCATAAAAAACTATTGATTTTAAAGTAGCTCCACTAAAATACCAGCCTAACACCTTTACGAGTCATGTAAACAATTCAGTCACTTTACGCTTTCTTGCGTCCCAGTGTACAGTGTAGCGTAATACTGTGAACAGCATATGGGGGACAGGCAGCAAAGGGCCGCGGGTTGGAATCAAATCCGGGCCGCTGCAGTAGGGACTGAGCCTTAGTACATGGGGTGCACGCTCAACCAGGTGAGCTACCAGGGCGCCCCTGCTGCTTTCGATTTTGACCATTATTTTTTTTACCGCTCTCTCTCGTAATTTCCCGCCGATTCAATGGAAGTGTGGTCTCGCATTGCCAGAGCTATCTCCACAGTGCTGTGTCAGCGCTAGAGTATGGTCTGGCTGCACGAGTCAACGTTCAGGTATAGGGGGACAAAAACAGCTCTGGGTTGTTTGTATTTCTTTTAACCAATCACAATCGTTTTGGGCGGCCCTAAGCCCCAGATGAAATGACGGCGCCCTTGCAAAACAGATAGCAGAGATAGCGGAAGGGAAGGAGAATGCCCGACACCCGCACTGTACATCCGGTACGCCACACTAATTCAATTGTAATACACAAGTGTAGTTTTCACAGTACTACAAGAATATAGACTCCATTTTGATATAAATATATATATATATATCACAGCATGTAGCCAACTCATTTTGTTAGTATTTAATTACAGTTAGCTTGGTGTCTCTATTTATAACATAATCATCATATTGTGATGATACAGTTACAGTGAATATTGATAGATTATAACACTGAAAATAGTTTGAAAAATGCGTAAAAGTCAATACCAAAATTTCAATAACCAATTTGTTTCTTCAAAATTGGGGTCCCTAGTTATCTAGAGGGGGGTCTTTAGACAAAATGTTTGTCTCTAATATGAAACATCTAAAAACCTACTGACACACATTATGTTCCCAGATACAGGAAACAGAACAGGAACCCGGGGCGCCCTTTGTCTTGTGCAATAAAAATGGTTTTGCCCAAATAGATGGCAGAGCAGCAGACACCTCAGAGGCCTGGAATAGCTGCATCTCAGTGGGAGTCCCTCCTACAAGGCAGCCAGTATAATTAGCACTGTCAAAGGAGGTCCCTGAGCGAATGACACAGTCCCCCCCCCCCCCAAATTCACGAGTGAACACGAGTCCGTCATAAGGAAGAGGTGGAACTGGGATATTTACTAGAATGCTAGTTATACAGTCTTTAAAATGGGTTTTAAGTTTCTGTGATGAGAGAGTATGTGCGTGTGCTCGAATATAGAGCTGCAAAGATGAATTGATTAGTTGTCAACTAGCACATTTATTGGCAACTATTTTGATGATCGATTAATTGGTTTGAGTCTTTTTTATTTTAACAACTAATCCATTTATCAAAATGATGCTAAATTGCAGCCCTACTCCAATGCCAGCTCCTGCCTTCATAATGCAGGTAACATTATATGCAGCATGAGAAATAGAAACAATGGCAAAGCGTTAGAGGGCAGAGGTGTGAAAGAGAAAGTCAGAGTTAGGATGGAGAACATTACTACCCCCCTCCTGACCCCCCTCCTAGCCACCAAGCACAACCAGGAAGCATCCCTAGAGGACTGGAGGAGCAGGGGAGAGAGGAGAAGTGGAGCCCCGGGCGTTCTGTGGGTCACCCCATCACAGGCAGCTGATGCCTGCCTGTGGGATACAAAGTGTCTGGGTGGGTAGGGGTCGGGGTCCCATAACCATCATTGCTGTACTGCTCAGAGACTCGCTGGTGCATGGAAAGCCAAGATAGCTAATAGCTCCAGCGTCTTCAGTTTAATGGAACAATTGCACCTGGAGCCATGCTTAACCCTATGAGGACAAAAGACGCACCGGCAAGTCCAAGCGATGTTTGACAACACTCCTACGCAAAAGAAATATTACAAAATTTCATTTTAGACATTTATTTACTATTTTCTTCATATATTACACTACTTTTGTGAACCCAGGACTTTTGAAAACATATTTCAGGCACCAAAACAATTGAGTGTAGGTATGTTTTCACAAGAGATTTTGGAAATATTTCTGCTCTAGGGCCAAATGATCTCTTTATACATTGCTCTGGAACTATTTTTGGCATCACAATACAGAAAGCTGAGTTTGTTTTGAACATTTTGATATGAAACACACGGGGATCAGTTATATGCAAATACCCTTAAAAGGAGAATTCAAGAAGACATCTAAAAAATGCCCTTAGACCTCAGAGGGTTCATTTTAGTGGCTGTAGTCTGTACATGTTTTTGCATATAGAAATGTCCTAAATGTACTTCAATGACTGCAGCTTTCTAGGACAGAATTCTAAGAATGAGCTATAGATACTGTATGTAGAGCGCCACCGTATGGACTTCAGGAAATCAATTCTCATTGGTGCAACACACACACACACACACACACACACACACACACACACACACACACAAACAGGCCTGCTAAGAATGAGCAGGCTAAGAGAGAGTAGCTAATTACACGAGAGTCAGCAGCACTGGATTCCCATCCACGCTCTCTGTAGCACCTCCAGTGAGATGACAGCAAGTTGGCAAGCCATGGAGCTGGAGGCTTCTCTTCCTTTCTCCCTTTCTCTTTTCAATCCCTCCATCCTCCCAGGATTCCCTCTGTTAGATCACACACTTCGATGTTCAAACTGCCACTTTCCCGAAAAGCCATCCAAATTGCTGTGGGTTTGGACCGTGACTGCGACAGCGCAGATGCACCGGCTATAGGGTTGCATGATGCGGCGTGGGTGTTTGTTTTCGACACTGCTGGAACTGCTACAAACAATCCGATGACAAGTTAATCCACCTATGCCAGGGCTGTGCATATTAACACTGCTTTAGGATACGTTATGCTTGTGTGATTCATAGGTAAAGAAAGTGGGGATTTACTGTTATGATGACTCATGATGAGTCACCGTGTACATATAGATAAAGGAACACAGTAAAACCAACCAATATAGTGTTGTTGTATGAATTAATAAAATACTTTACTATTAGGCCAGAAGGGGGTCAAGTGGTCTCCAGAACACCAGAATCTCTGAAATGGCAGCCTGCCCTTATTATTAATATTAATCCGTGTGTAACCAAGGCATGCAATAGAGAAGTAATACCGGAAACACAAGCAATTGTCACTAAGGCTTCTTTGAACTCCCAAAGTCTTGTATGCGTTTGGCTTATGTGTCCTGCAATCAGAATTACCTAACATTATGGTGAGACAGTTAGTCAGTCAGTCAGCCAGCCAGTCAGTCAGTCAGTCGCAAAATCACAGCCTCATCTGCCCATGCTCAGTCGTCATGACAAGGCTTTGACATCCCTGTCAGACTAAGAGTGACTGAAACTGACAATCCCCTTTACCTCAGAGAAAGAGGAATAGGAAAAACACTCCGCTATTGGGGAGGAGGGTGTAAGACAGTGAAAGGGGAGGGAAGGCAGAAAAGGCCTGGATGATTAACACAGCACGTACCGCAGTGGCTGAGGAAGCCGTGTCTTGGAGTACATGAGTCATGTTTATGATGCAGCAGCACTAGGTAGGGATTGCACAACTTTCACTCCATTAGGAATGCTGCTTTAGTGCAAATGTTTACCTGATTATGGAAATCAACAGCCTCTAAAAAGCTCCCAGTGATAGTGCCATGCATCTTTCACACTAATGTCACTAGCCATGCTGGGCGGCTGCAGCAACAGTAAACCTGCCAGAGATCTCTAGCAGAAATCTGGATACATTTATTCATCAGTTATCACCTCAAACGTAGCCCAATATATATATATGCTGCATTCACATAGAAAAGTCAAAACGTGTGTATACGTGCATCCTTTTCATTGAAGAAGAGAAACTACAAGAAAATCAACAGGACGGCAACATTTAAGGCAGCCGCCCGAAATCCCTCTTTCTTCATTAGCTTGGCTTGTAAAACCAAATTGTTTAATGAACAATAATTCAACTGAGAGTGTTTTTTATGACCAGGGCAAGACGACAGAGTGTAATATTCCACCATAAAGCTAAGTTACGGGCTCACACAGTAAAGGTTAAAGCGATGCTGGCGGAAACAGTCCGGTCCACCTTAAAAAGTAAAACCCTACACTGGACAGTGCCGTGGTGCTGATACAGCTCCGAGCGACATCTGTACACAGGAGGAGGGGGAAGCTGGATGGGGAGGGGGTGGGGGGGGACGGGCGACAGGATCGACCGAGACTTTAACGTTGAAATCACACACACCCCGCGTGCGCCATTGCCACAAAGGACACCTTAAATGATCTTTCCAGTGTCATATTGTGTAATCTCGGTGACGTTCGTGGGGAAAGGTTAAGCAATTTGGCGTGCTTTTTACGTGAAAATGGCGCCCGTTGCTGCTTACCCAGCCCATTATAGTGCAGCTATAGCTACAGCAAAGTGGTGGAAAGAGGTTGGAATGTATGCCGCATTATAAAACGATACTCAAGCCATTCAAAAGTGTTTTCTAAAGTAGGAGCCAAGGGATGATAACGAGGCGAGGGAAAAGATTGATCTCACCTTGGTTCTATACCGGCTAGGAGACGACTATTTACGCTCTAGCTCGATGTCAGGCAACATGATAGCCTATCTATAATCTCCCAGAGAGACAATTACACAAATTCAAAAAAAAACAAAAAACACCAGGGGTTATTCACCACCGCCAGCAGCACCGACAGCTCCCACTATCTCTGCTTTTTTCTTACTTTAGCATCGACTGTTCCTTCGCGTCCTCCTTCTTCTGTCGGTCCATGACACCGAGGATGATCTTCCTCTCCTCCTCGGTGAGGTGGCTGAGGTCCGGCATCTCCGGCATGGCGCCAGCCGCTGAGGCAGCAGCGGCAGCAGCAGGGCCGGGGCCGCCCCGGGGCCCGTGTGGAGCAGACATCTTTTACACACAGTGGCTAAAAAAACAACAACGAGAAAAGCACCGTCAGCCAGCAGCATTCTGGGCGATATATATATATTTTTTTGTTACATTTCAATGCCGTCAAATTTCAAACAGGCGGTCGGGATTTTCTGGAGGCACCGTGGCTTACAGGCGGCATGACATCTTGGTTAGGAGTATCATGCACATATTACACTGTGCTGCAGAAATACGCGTCAAAAAAATATGAATTAAAGGCTTCATTCACATCTATAAAACGCTCATAGTGGGGCTATGAAATAGGCTGCAGCCGAATGAACCTTGCCTGCAAAAAAGGGAATTATTCAAGCAGTTGCAGGTTGAAACGCCAAATTTACACATGGACGTTTCTGAAATAGAAAACGCTCAGGATTAGGAATAGAAAAAAAAGAATAAAAGAAGCAAGAGTGTACAGGATGTAAGCTACAACCTTCAGGTATTCCAAACACAAGCCTCCATCCATCCATGGATAGAGGAAAAAGTAGAAAAATACAGAGGATGAAAAAAGAACTCTTGCCTTTTATTTTGCAGTCATGTTAAATCCTGTCTAACCCATCGCTGCCATCCTTTAGAAAGGTTTTACTCTCATGCTGGAATAAAAGATGCCCCGGTCCGTCCTTGTTTGTTTTCGTTTGGAGTCCTTAACCCTCCTCTGTCACTCTGGTTAGCTCCCTTTCCTCCAGGTTGGTAATTCTTGGAGATTTCTTAAATGCACAAAAATGGATGCAATGTGTGAGAGAGAGAGAGAGAGAGAGAGAGAGAGAGAGAGAGAGAGAGCGAGAGAGAGAGAGGGGGGGGAGAAAGAGAGAGAGAGGGATAGAGGGGGGAGAGAGAGAGCGAGCGTAAGAGAGAGAGAAGAAAAAAAAAATCCAGATAGGAAGAAGAGGCGGAGCGATTGAAACACGTAGAAGAATAAAGCCAGAGGACGCGCTGGATGTTCATTGACAGCAGGCGGACAGCAGCCGCTAAAACACGGACTGGAGGAGCTGTGTGCAGCTGGAGCAGCACTGTACTAGGAAGAGCACGATGCATATTTCATAACCACATTATGAGCACAGTGAGAGGGGGAAATATGAAGTGGGAAGATAAATAGAGAATATGACTAGACAAGTGACCCTGACTGTTACTGCAGGTGTGGCAGTGGTTCCGATCAGTGCTGTTTCTGTGCAGCGTGAAGTACTCACTGGCTTCGATGCCAGCTGATGTGAGAAATGTTGTGATGATAAATGGAAGAAAATAAAGCTCAAAGTTACACAAGGCCTGCCAGCTGTGATGCTGCACTTCACTGTGAGAACAAGATTCTTTTTTTTTTAACTTTCAACTTTTACCCCATTTCAAATGATGTCCCCAAAAGGAAACTTTGTCAACATCTGTTTTATCTAAAAAGAAATATTTGTTAGTTTGTTCATCTCACTTCAATTTAATGGCTGCAAAATGGGATTGTCAAGCAGACAAACTGACCAACACACACTGTATAATAGATAGATACTTGGCGTCTGTGTATTACCGAAGAGGATTAGGGCCACATGTGAAAAAATGTATTGGGTTCTGAGTTTAAAGTCAGAATTCTGACTTTTTAAAAAAATTTAAAAAAGAAAATAATTTTACTTAAAAGAAAAAAGTCAGGATTCAGAGATTAAAGTCAGAATTCTGACTTTTAAAAAACAAAAACAAATTTTAGACTTTTCAAAAAAGTCAGAATTCTGACTTTAATCTCAGAATCCTGAGAATTGTTTTCTCAGATTTCTGACTTTAAACTCAGAACTCAAATATATCTATTTTTTGCATGCGGCCCTAATCCTCTTCCGTAGTGTATCGATACAGTATTGCCACGGAAAATATCGAGATACTATGCTGTATCGATTCTATTTCAAACAGAAATTACTCTAAAACTGAACTGAGGACTCTAGGTTTCACATTTCACTGTATCAAATAATTGTTTGTAAAGCCCAAACTGTGTGTCAACCTCCTTGAAAACCTGCTCCACTGGCCCACTCAGGAGGGGACTTCAACCCTGTATTGCATTTCTCAGATCTGAACCTTGACCAAGAGTCCCTCCTCTTGATCCTTGACCCATTCCTAAAGACCACCCCCTCTCTCAGACTGCAGTGTTGCTAGGATTTGAAGGACAACATTAAGAGGATACAGCCTCTACCTCATTAGGGCTGTAATTCAATTAGCACCATTGCAGTGATACAAGTCAAACAAGTTTGAATTCTGAATGATTCAGATCATGATTTCTTACAATTTACCCGTTTTCACAGCAAAAACTTATGTTTAAAAGTGTATTATAGTGTCGTTCCAATATACGTACAGCTTGTGTGTACCATTGTCTCTAAAAAATGTTACCTCGCCCATAGGAAATTAGGTATTCCAAAAACATGGAAAAACTCAAGTTAAAACATCTGGCCCTGCTTTCCTTCAGGCTTGTTATGTCCCAAACCGCAAAAAGTAAACTTTAAATTGTCTCCGCATTAAACAAAAATAAAAAAAGAGAATAACCCCTGCAGATATAGAACACTTTCCAATGTTTCTTAAAGGTCCCATGGCATGACATTTTCACTTTATGAGGTTTTTTAACATTAATATGAGCTCCCCCAGCCTGCCTATGGTCCCCCAGTGGCTAGAAATGGTGATAGGTGTAAACCGAGCCCTGGGTATCCTGCTCTGCCTTTGAGAAAATGAAAGCTCAGATGGGCCGATCTGGAATCTCCTCTTTATGACGTCATAAGGGGAAAGGTTACCTCCCCTTTCTCTGCTTTGCCCGCCCATGAGAATTTGGACCACCCATGAGAGAGAGAGAGAGAGACATCATGGCTTTCAAATGAGCAAAGTGGCAGTTGGTCAAGGCCCCCCCCCCTCTCCTTCTCAATAGCAACAGACACAGAAATGGCACATACTAAGGAAAGCTCATTGTGGGACTGGCTCTAGTGGCTGTAATTCTGCACCAAGGCTGAATTTCAGGAAAGACTTCAGATACAGTATTAGGGGACCACTAAGGTCTATATAAAAGAGACTTCAGATACAGTATTAGGGGACCACTAAGGTCTATATAAAAGAGACTTCAGATACAGTATTAAGGGACCACTACGGTCTATATAAAAGAGACTTCAGATACAGTATTAGGGGACCACTGAGGTCTATATAAAAGAGACTTCAGATACAGTATTAGGGGACCACTAAGGTCTATATAAAAGAGACATCAGATACAATATTAGGGGACCACTAAGGTCTATATAAAAGACTTCAGATACAGTATTAGGGGACCACTAAGGTCTATATAAAAGACTTCAGATACAGTATTAGGGGACCACTAAGGTCTATATAAAAGCATCCAAAGAGCACCATGTCACAGGGACCTTTAAAGTGTCAGTATGCTTTAAAAGGAAGTTTTGTCAGACAATTTTTGGAACTTACCGAAAAATCGGTAAATCACTGCTACTTTATGGAGCGATTGCCCAGGTGTAATAGGGAGGGTTTGAACTTTACTCTGAGGCTGGATCATGGAGATACTGTCCCAATGTGTAGAACATTAGCGCCATTTTGTACGATTTATCAAGGTGAAACTACAAAAAAAACAAAAAAAACATACAAAAAGACAGACTTCTTAGAGAACGGTCATGGATACAGAAAGGATGAGGCTTTTCGACAGGCCTTTCTTTGAGTGTGGCCACTCCTAACACCCCTTTTTGCCAGTAGAAGTTGTCGGTCGGCAAGTCATTTCAAGCATACTGAAAGCTTTATCTCTGGTAGTTTTAATAATCAAATGTAGCCCATTTCTTGAACTGAATTCATAGGAACTAAAACTATAAAACAAAGGGAAAACATTTTGTTGCAAGTAGGTACCAAGTCACGCGACATTCTTTAAAACATTGAATCAATTTAATCCGTTCATCATTTCTTCAATATAGTCATGGATCCTGTGATAAAAAATGCAAACTTGCTCAAAGCAAAATGTGTGACGATGAAGTCACTCAAATCCAGGACCGAAACAGAAATGTGTAGATGTGTAAAGAGAGTCCTACAACAACTGCTCAGTGAAAAGTACAGCGAATGCTCTACATGCTTTACAAGATGTATTTACAGTCTGTTTCCTGGTACTTCAATCGATGCAGAACTTGTCACTTGTCCTTCCCACAACTGACAAATCCAAACTTATTTTCTTCAATTCTTAAGTGAGAGCAGTCTGAACATGTCTCATGTTGGTGTGATCGTGGGCTCCACCTCATCTTCATTCCAGTCTTCTGTTCTCTTCTCAGACCCTGCCTATTTGACCACAGTCACAACATGCTTCTCCTTCTCAGACACGACGGGAACACTTCCTGGCTTGCTGTGCTTGCGGACATTCCTCTCCCTGGAAAACAAAAGAGGAAGAGCCATGAAAACAACTCAATCTGCTGGTGAGAATATTCAGAAAGAGAAAGACAGAGACAGAGACAGAGAGAGAGAGAGAGAGAGAGAGAGAAAGCAAACAGAAAGGAGGAGGCAGGAAGAGACTGAATATGAGACTGTTGACCTAACACATACGTCACCGACTACACTAATGTACCCTGAAAATACTGCATAAAGCATAGATAGTAAATAATTCACAGTCCAAACACAAGTGTGACGTCACAATGCCGTCAGTAATTAGGAAAAAGAGCAGCAGATCGAGCTATGAATCACTGGACAGCAGGGCAAACCCAGGACAATCAATCCACCAAGCAAGCTGTAAATGAGTATGTAAGGGCTACTGAGACCATGTCATAGGGGGCAGTGCCATCACTGACATTTTCCATTAGGCTGGTGGGACCGCATAGGTCAGACCGACCCTGGCAGCAGCCCGGGTCACCATCACCTCTACGTGGACACAAAGGGTGCCATTCCTATAGATATACAGTACATTAGCTAGCTCTATTCCTATTCCAAAAATAATGAACACGTACTTCCTACGGCGAGCCTCTTTCATAACCCTCAGCTCCTTGGTCTGGTGGTAGATGTTCTTGGGCAGATGTCGGTGATGAGCGATGCGTCGGATCTGAGGGTGGTGCTGGTACTTCTCCTTCAGCTTCTGATTGTAGTTGGCGGCCTGCCGCTCTCTGGGGGCCAGCTGCATGACACAAGGGGGGGGGAGGAGAGAGAGACGGTTGGTTAAGATTAGGGAACTGTCGAGGTTATCGCTAAAATAAAACATGGATGCTCACGGGTATTCTTCCAAATCAAAGTAACCTGCTTTAAAAAGGGCCCCCGATGCGTAGCTACATTTTTGAAGAGGTCCACGTTGCAAAGTTACAACGCCAGGCCATGAAACGTGGATGTGGATTAAAACAAACAAGATATAACATGTCTGTGCGCTTCAAAATGTCTAATTTGACACTGTGTGTTATTATAGATCTTGACTTGTACGTTGTGCTAACTCACACTGCACGTTTTAATTGCTCACACTGTGCAGACCAATAGTACTTTGGGGTTTGTCACATGTAAAAAATAATACCCTAATTATAAAACAATCTAACTGCAGTTTAGAAGGGATCATTTGACAGCAGTCATGTGGGACGTTGAACCCTGGAACTGCTCAAACTGCACATCAAAAAGGAAAACTGACCTGGCAGAAAATCAGCTGTCTGTCCGGCTTTAAAAAAGTAAGCGCTGGTCGGCAAATTGTCACTTTTGGATGGAGCCAGACTAGCTGCTTCCGTTTCCACTCTTTGTGCTAAGCTAAGATAAGCGACTGCTGGCAATAGCTTCATGTTGAACGGACTGACACGCGAGTGGCGTCAATCTTCTCTTCCAACTCTCGGCAAGAGAAAATGTTGCTTCTGAGAGACAACTACCATAATTGATATGGCCACAAGACTTGATTTTGATGTTTTGAACTAACGCTGAACCAATGCCGTCGCTTTTCTAGTGAGAACCGCCTCTTTCTGAGGCTTCTGCTGGAGATCAGAGCAGGAAACAGAGGATGACTGTTGCTAACTGCATGTCTGAGTCAGTGGCCTTGTTATGGGCATTTTAACTTGTTAAGCTGTATTTATACCTACAGTTTGAACATCGCATCATTTACATCTGTGGTTCCCATGGCGACGGAAGAGTTTTCCTAAATGCCTCGATTCCAGTAATGACGAGTATTTCCAGTAGACGATTACGGGCGCAGAGTTTGCATTCAGCTCAGGTGGCATTTTGTTAATTACCGACTGTACGCTGTCTCACATCATAAAATGTTGGCCGGTACGGTAAAGCAGTAACTTCAGGTTGACAACGTGCTCATTCAAAACCGAATCAATGTCTGTTAAAAAGTGAAGACACCAGCTCAACAGCATCCCCCCCCCCCCCTCTCCATCTCTCTCATAAAAACCACCAGCTACTCGGACTCGTCTTGGCTCAGGCCGCGCTCCTCGAAGGCTTTTATTCTAATTGAAAGCAATGATTTGTCTCAGAGAAGAGCCGTTAGATGCTGATCCTGTTGGACTAAACCAATTCCCCTGGATACACACATGGTTAGTTTGCTAAAACACGGTTTGTATGATCTCAACAAGATGGATGTGAGATAGCAGAGGATGATGCTTCTGGAGTTTGTTTTGGATAAAAAAGAATCTCTGGAATATTGTTGCTGAGACTGACCAGCTGCAACTACTTTGTCATATTTTCTATCCACAAAACGACCAGGCGACAGCGAGGTGCAAGTAGTAACTATGATCCAACTGATGCTCTGTTAGACGGAATCAGAACACCTCAGATGTACACAGTCCACTGCAGAGATGCCAACAACTCCTAACCCCAAAGCTATAACCAACATGTCAGGTGAAATGCAGCAACAAACAAGGGGTGTCACGGTCACTCGTATTGTAAATGTACATCAGATCTAAATGTTGCCATTGTTCTTTTGCCCATGGCAGAGAAATGAGGCAGTCTATCAGTTATATTCAGAGCTCACAAAAGTAATTGCTGAGATCTGGGAACACGGTGAGTCTGACAGGGCAAGACATACAAGCAGTCACGGTTAAACAGGTCATAGTAGTTGGTAATAGTCCCGAACCAGGAACTTTGTAAACTGTAACGGAGGTTTAAAATTGACAGTTTGGGTCATAATTTAGCAGTTTGTGTTTGTTTTCTCTTCGAGGTGCGTTTAGTTAATGTGCAGATTTGTTTAAACCATTTAAAGGGGGACTCCACTGAGTTTGCCCAACAATGAGGCAAACAATGGTTGGATCTGAAGACTACGAGTTTAAAAATGGAAAAAATCTGGAGGGGTGGCGCTGCAGAAGAATAACACCTAAATCTCCAACTCAACTGGCCGTGATTAAGGTGCATTGTGGGCAATGTAGGCACCATGTTTTGACAACAATAATGCAAGGATTAAAAAGGACAATACCTCTGGTTCTACTGCATCGATTTTCTTTTTTCTTTTCTGTCTTAGGTGTGTGTGTGTGTGTGTGTGTGTGTGTGTGTGTGTGTGTGTGTGTGTGTGACTATGTTACAGGATTAATGCTAAATCGATGGAGAACTCTTAAGATTGTCTGGCTGCTTGTTTTTCTTGTACCCCACCCACAACAGCAGACATTTCAACCTGATGCCACTTGCCCGGCTCACATGTGTCTGAGGAACAGATACACTACTTGTTAAAGATCAAGAGGGGCACCTCTTCATTTGATCAATGGAGCAGGCAAGTCAAACTGTAACACAGCACATCAATGTCAATCAATCCAAACTAGTGACTCAGTTGGCTTTCTAACCTAAAAGAAAACGAGTGATGGGTTAAGGTTTTTAGAGCAGAAGAAATACATTTTACCCAATTTAATACAAATAGGAGCGGATTGATTCATCGTGTTGTAGGTCTTGGTCTAAAATGCACAGGGTCTAGTTCACACTGGAGTCAAAGGCTCCTGAGTGCAAAGTTATGAGTAAAAATATAGTGATGTGCAGCAGCTGATAGAGAAGCCCTGATCCAGACACATCCTTGATTCAGCAATTCCTGATAATTAAAGACCTCTTCAGTACAACTTGATTGTTGATGCTTCATTATGTTCAGAGTGGCCCGCTTTAAGTGATTGGCCGATATAAACTGCTGATAGGAGCAGCCCTTGTCTGATCTCTTTAAGTGCAAAGCTTGCGAATAAATCTCCCCTTAACACAGTGACAGTAAAACAAGTGCCAAAAGCGGCCCAATTTTCCACTCTGAAGCTGCATTAAGAGAATAGGCAAGAGTGAATCCGATTAGGAATGAAAGATGGCTGTTGGAGATGGCATTGATCTTTATTATTCAGCCATAATAACTGGGATTTGGGGCATTGGATCACCTCCCAGAGTTTTACAGGAGCTTTATTTGACAGTTGACAGCAGAACATAACATTAGGGCCATATTTTCTGCTAACACAGCCTATATTATCTGAATACAATACATGTGGTACCCACTAAACAAGATATTAAAACTCAGTAAAGATTTCTAAGAAGTCTTTTAGCTAAATCTTTAGTTGGCGATTTCTGAAACAACTGCACAAGCGTATGAGTTTTCTGGACTTACACCTGCCACCAGAGCCACTGTGCCAATTGGTACTTATTGAGAGTGATTCTACCCTAAGTCAGCATCCATCAGGGCATTTGGCAACAGCAGTGCCGTTGCTCCTGGCACCCCCGCTTACCCTGCTGAGGTGGGCAAAGGGCCATGGCTGTGTTGAAGAATGCCGCTAACTCATAAAACAAGATCAGGGAATACACTGGAGGGAGATACAGTATGCAGTGCGTCTGACAGCTGAGGAAAACACAGCTGTTGATTGGTACGCAGACATGAAGCCTACAGCTCACCAAGAAGCAGCCAATCAGCAGTAAGTTGCCTTAAAGGAACACGCCGACTTATTGGGACTTTAGCTTATTCCCCGTATCCCCCAGAGTTAGATAAGTCCATACATACCCTTCTCATCTCTGTGCGTGTTGTAACTCTGTCCGACGGTTCCTCCACCGGTAGCTTAACCTAGCACGGATCCTGGAGGTAACAGGTTCCATCTAGCCTACTGCTCCCAATAAGTGACAAAATAACGCCAACATGTTCCTATTTACATGTTGTGATTTGTAGAGTCACAGCTTGTACAAATAACAAGGTCACATGAGACACAGCCATCTTCTAACCGTATATAAACTGGGAACTATATTCTCAGAAAGGCGAAGCACTGCTACTCTCTGCTCGGGGCTTCTCAGGTGCTGCAAGCATATCACTCCGCCCAAGTAGCACTGCTTCGCCTTTCTGAGAATATAGTTCCCAGTTTATTAGAGGTCGGCCGATATGGGTTTTCTCTGGCCGATGCCGATCTTTAGAAATCAGGGTCGGCCGATGGCCGATATGTGCTTGTTTTTAAACCTCTATTTGAAAGATAAAATGTAACACTAATATACACAGAATTTCTCAACAAAAACATTTATTGAACACTTCACCAATCTACACTTGTATACTTCAATTAAAAATGTATAATGTAAAAACATACTGTATATTGTATAATGTATGAAAAATATATTAAATAAACGAAACAGGTAAGAAGAAAATAAACTGTCAAATAAACTTTTCAATGAAAAAATAAAGTTTAGTGCACTTAGCAGCATTTATTAAATCTGCAAGCTTCACAGACAGTGACATGTTATTATTAATCTCAACACTATTTCCTCCTAACTGTTGAATCACGTCAGACCAGGGCTCTCTAAAGTCAGTTCTTGTTCACCTTGTTTGTTAGATCATTGTTCATTTGGTGAAGTGTTGTATCTGTGTTTTGGGGACCCTACTGTTACATGTCCTGCGCCTACCTATTAATCGGCTTCATATACTGGGATATTGGCCGATGCCGATTATGTAAAATAAAATGCCAAAAATCGGCCGATTAATCGGTCGACCTCTACAGTTTATATACGGGGATACGGTGAATAAGCTAAAGTCCCAATAAGTCGGCATGTTTCTTTAAATATGAATTTGATTGAAGCTGAAAATATACTTTAAGTGAAAGCAGGAATGATGTAGAGAAGACAAGGCAGGACTCACCACTCCTAGTTTCTCAGCTGCGTTGGCTTTCCAAAGTCGGATATTCATTTCATCAGAACCACTCAGGATGTACTTGTTGTCCGACGACCACTTTATGCAGATGACGTGCTGCATGCGTTTGGTGTGGTAGACCTCCCTAAATGTCCAAAAAGCAACAACAAAAAAATGAAAACATAAAATTAGTCAACACAATGCCTTCATTGGCTGTTAGAAAGACAACAAAAACAAGCACTTATACAGAATCAAGTGTTCCAATAACATGGACTCACTGTATTCCAGACACTTAATTTACCGTGATGTCCGGAATACAGTAAGTCTACGTTACACAGAATGACCAAAACCCAATGCTGCTGTAACACTCCTCATAAACTTAAGAGTAACATTTTGGATTGTGGTTTTTAAAGTACCAGCTCACTAAAAAATGAACTTCTCTAAATGAAACGAAATTTTAAAATGTTGCCATGTAAAATAAAGACCTACGGAGTGCCTTGGATTATTTTTAAGGGGTCATGCATTTTTACAAATTTTGGAATTGAGGTCAGTTTCTACTCATGCAATGAGCCCTTCACATGAGATAAAACATCATTTATTCATGCTTTAGCATAAAAAGCAGGTGGAACAAACAACATTAACATTGGTTCAGTTCCAATGAGTGTCCTAGTAGGGCATTTCAGTGAGCCAGCATGCAAAATAGCAGGGTCGTGGAACTGGCTAATCTAAATGGAACGCATGATTAATTGGGACCATCGTTAACGCTATTAGTAACACCTGTGCTCTACCAATTCCAACAAGTCGAAATATTAGCTGTAAAAAAGGTCTATCCTGGCTAAAATACCAGATTTCTGATTTCTGCTTATAGTCAGGTTCCAAGTGTTTTTTAACCCATCCATGGGGCCATCCGTGATGCTGTCCGACTACATGGCCCCACTTAACTGTACACAACTGTGGCTATTTGTTCCGGAGCTTGATAAATGTTCAAACAATACTGCCTGTCCCATTACGTCATATAGCAACCAAACAATGGCTTTGTTTTGTTTGGTTGAGAAGGCCAGTCAAAAGAATTAGCATCCCCACAGACATTAGCTTTGCCAACTAGCAACTATTATCAGCTCTGCTAGCCAATAGGCATTTTTCACAGCAGATATTTTTGACTTGCCATAGAAGGAAAAATGTAGGCACTACTGACTATGACAACACGTTCTGATCAAAAACATCTATAGAAGTGTGTGATATATATATAAAAAACTTGTATAGGCCCCATTACTGCTTACACTCTACTGTGGCTCAGTCAGAAGGACAGAACAGAAATGGTTCCTGATTACAGACCAGTAATACAATCACACATTTTAAAACATTTTATGCAATGACAACGGTAATTAAAACTGGCATTTAGGGTCATACTAACCTGCTGTGGCCACTGTCCTTGGGGAAGATGCGGATGGTTTTGTCAAAACTGGCAGATACAAACTCCTTCCCAGTTGGAGAATAGTCAACATCCAGCACTGCAGAGACATGGTCCATGTGCACTGTGACTGGCCGGTCCAGGTACCGCATGTCATATGTGTAGAGGCTGATGAGACAAAGAAACTAAATTAGCCCTGCTGGTAAAAGTGCATTGTAGTGGGAGGCAGCACATCAGTAAAATAATAATAATGGCACCATGCATTAAGCGCCACTCTGTTTGGAAAGCAATGGAGCAAAGTTGGACTTTTACATTTGTACATGCAAGATTCCTCCTGTTTGAGTACTAATTATTGAGCATGTAAACAGGAGACCTAATTTACCTAAATACAATAATCATGAGAATCATTCTCACTGTAACAATCTTGAACATGCTCTACTCACTTGTAGTCCTCATTTGAACATGTGAAGTAATAGGCTTCCATGGGGTTCCAGCACAAAGTGTTGCTCCTCATTGTCATAATAACCTATAGAAGAAAAATGAAAACACACAGCAGTAGATATAAATCATACCATGCCATTGTGAAGAAATGGGGATAGAGAAAGTTCGTTCCTGCAGCAACTGAATGATAGAGCCTACCTTTTTGAGTGGTGCTGATTCCCTCATGTCATACAGTACTATACTTCTGTCAGAGGCACAGCTGGCAAGAAGTTCAGTCTGTGGAAAGACAAAGCGTTAACCTTAAAGATATAAGCAGGGTGGCAGAGCTAAATAAGTCCGACAATAACCACTAATAAGTAGGGCTGGGCAATATATCGATATTATATCGACATTGATACATGAGGCCAGATATCGTCTTCAATTTTGGATATCGTGATATGACACAAGTGTTGTCTTTTCCTAGTTTTTTTTAAAGGCTGCATTACAGTGAAGTCATTATCTGAACCTACCAGACTGTTGTAGCTCTTCTATTATTTGCCTTTACCCACTTAGTCCTTGTATCCACAATATTGGTGATTATTTATCAAAACTCTCATTGTCTTAATATTTTGTGAAAGCACCAATAGTCAACCCTACGATATCGAAATCGATGTATTTGCTCAAAAATATTGTGATACTTGATTTCCTCCATGTCGCCCAGCCCTACTAATAAGTGTTCTTCAGTCCGTGCCAGGAGGAGGCCCGTCTGAGTGTGGTGGATGCATGGTGTCTTACCTCCACAGGGTTGAAGCGGACACTGCTGAAGCTGTCTACGCCCCAAGTGAAAGAGCGGATTGGGCTGCTCCTCTGCTCGTCCCAGATGTCCACCTGCTGGCCACATGTTGCGAACACAGCGTCCTTCTGGTGATGGTCTAGTCCTGTGAAGACTGTCTGCAAGGGACAAGAATCATTTTTACAATAACCAAAAAATGTGATAATTTACCGACCCTTTCATCATGGTCACCTAAAGAGCAGGGTTTTTTTTTTTTTTTTTTTTTCCATTATCATGATGCAACCACAACTGTAATACTACAGCAAATGCTCACTGATCACACCTTGCCCAGAATAGTGTTGAGTGGCTCCTCTTCCTCTCCGTAACCTGGCGCTTCCATTTTCCATTGCTTGATCGTTTTGTCGTCACCAACCTGTTACAGTAAGTATGCCGAGATATATAAACAAAAACAAAAAAATTGTATTAGAGGACAGCTAATAAAAAGATAATTCTGAAAACGTCATCTTCTCAGATAATGAAAGGCAGCAGTCACCGTAAAGAAGGATGCTCCACAATAGCGGACGACCATTCCACGGACAAAACCTTCATGTGCTTGGAGTGTGCGGACACATTCGTGTTTGGTCAGATTCCACAGTTTCACCTAAGGATCAAATGTAAAGAAAAAATGTCGAGAATGATTGCATCACACACATAGTACAGTGTTTTCCCTGGGTTTATCAAAGACTTAGGTGCGCATATTTGGCGAAGGGGTTTAACGGTCTTTCCTCAGGATAAATGAGGATGTTTTTCAATAAAAGAAATATGCAATTCAACATCATTTTGGACCATTATTATCACCACACCTGTGTCTAAAACTTTGCAAAAGGTAGAGCAGATAAAAAAAATAACAACACTCAAAAAGCTTAAAGACAAAGCTTGCTAAAGAAGTCAAACTACAATCATTAGGCCTCCTGCACGCTGGCTGGGTGGGGTGAGCGTGTCAGCTGCGTGGTGTGTCAGTTTATATTTTGGCTCCCATGGTAACAGGTAAGAGCTTACACACTGCCTGCGTGACACGCGCGTCTCAGGCGCGGTTCGAGCCACGCAGAAAACGCGCGCAAGCGTGTTGGAAGCGTTTCCAGGCAAACTAGAATAGGAGAAGACGTTTATATAAAAATACATATTAATAAATGACATGTTGATGTTTGAAAGTCTCTAGGTTTTGACATAAATGCAGATGTATAAAAAAAAAAAAAATCGATTTTCAAATATTGCACCTGTCAATATAGAACGAAATATTCTGTAGCCTATTTTGCCGTCAATACTGCCGACGTTGTCTTTGCTGTAATCAAATCAGTATATATTTATGTTTTACATGAAGTATACTACTGCTTGAGTGTATTTTATCAATGGGAAACATCCATGTGTACAGACAAGGCTAGCAGCAGCAGCGCTGCGTCAGACATGTTTCTGGTGTGTAAAGACGCCACGCAGCTGACACGCAACAGAAACGCCACGCTCACGCCACGCAGGCAGTGTGTAGCTGGCATTAGACCTGAGAAAAGTCTGTTAGTTAGTATGATGCTTTTTGTTTGCTGTTTTTTGGTGCTTTTTCGCCACATTTCACATTAATTCAGCTTAGGTGCTGACAAAAAAAAAAAAAAAACAGCTCGGGTGCTGAACCTCAGACTGATAATGGTAGGGAAAGTCCTGTAGTATTGTGTGTACAATGTCACGGCATTACTAGCTGAGGTACTGTACTGTATGTAGACTTTGGCAGATAGTTACCTCCCCATCGCAGGAGCCAGAGAGCAGGGTGGAGAGGTTCCTGGTGTGCTTGGCCATGCAGTTCACCCCATCTCTGTGTCCATCCAGAGAGGCCAGGAAAGGCTTGGCAAACACCCTCTCAAGCTTAGTGGCATTCAGAGCCCGTGTGTACTCCCTGCTCACCTCAAACGGATGGAGTGCTGGGTCATAGTTTCTAGGGACTAACGATAAGAGAGAAGACACTCCTTAATGGGCTGTAAGGACATTTCTCCTGCATAGATGATGATCATGTTCTTTTAAAAATAAATGTAAGCATACAGCAAGTCATAGCAATGGCAGCATCAAAGGGCAATAAAGCCACTTGGAGCAAAAATACAGTACATTGGATTCCACACAGCATTCCATATTACTTATGAATATACAGAGGCTTTTATGTTTAGCATCGTTTCAGGACTAACATCAGTTTTAGAAAAAAATGCAGAAGAGTGCTATCCATTGGAATCAACTTAACTGTCATCAAGGACATCATTCTTTTTCTTATTATATATTCTGTTAATACAATGCATATATCTATATCTAGGGCTGGGCGATATGGAGAAAATCAAATATCACAATATTTTTGACCAAGTACCTCGATATCGATACCACAACGATATTGTAGTGTTGACTATTGGTGCTTTCACAAAATATTCACACAATTAGATTTTTGATAAATAATCATCAGTAATGTGGATGTAATGACTAAGTGGGTAAAGGCAAGTAATAGAACAGTCTGGTAAGTTCAGAAAATGACATCACTTTACTGTAATGCAGCCTTTAAAACCGGGAAAAGACAACACTTATGTCATATTACGATATCCAAAATCTAAGACAATATCTAGTCTCATATCACGATATCGGTATAATATCGATATATTGCCCAGCCCTACCTATATCTATATTATTCTAACTACTAGTATAATGTCACTGCTACTAAATTGCACATATCTGTACATGTTGTTCATTCACTGTTCATATTACATAGCCATATTTATTCTGCTCTAATAACATATTTCTTGTCCTGCCTATGCACCACCTGTCTATACTTTGTATATCGCATTGCACTTTTCTGCTTTTTTTTTTGCACTTCTGATTGGACGCAAACTGCATTTCGTTGTCTGTACTTGACAATGAAGTTGACTCTAATCTAAATTCTCTGTAGCAACACATCATTCAATGTGCCTTTGGTTGGTTTTATATGTCTCATATGACCTAACGTTACCGGTACTGGACCTGCACACATGCTAACTTTATAACGTTAACGTTAGGCTACTCACAATTTCCAATCAGTGACTTAAAATAGGTGCTAACGTTGTAGCTGTTGGCTATTCTTGCTAATTGGTTTTGTTTTTATATCTAAGCTTAAAGACAACGACAGTTGTCAAAAAGACAGTTTAACTGGTCTTTATTTATTAGACTGTGCGTGCTGATATCTGCTGAGAAAACCTAGCTAGCATTAGCACTAGCTAGCAAACTGTATTTAGCCTATCCGAGTTTAAACTTTAGAACTTACCACGCTGAATATCTAGTTTGGTCTCCCGGACATAATCATCCGGGTTCCTCGAGAGGACTTTAACTTTCATTTGGTAGAAGAATAAAAATGGACACACACTTAAAAAATGCTGTTAGGTTTAAGTTAAATAAGAAAAATATTAGCAAGTAATGGCCATGTGTTGATGAAGAAGAAAACCATTTGACGGCGTTGCATTGTGGGATGTCCAGCCCTCGTAGTTACGTCCACGGTGACGTCACTGACAACAACTATCAAGGTACAACATTTAGTAGAGAAATACCGGAAATACAACGATTTGGTTTTCAACTAGCCTACTACTTTCATTTTTTTTTTTGCTTTGTGAAAAGTTAGTCAGGAGCCTCAATTCATAGATGTTATGATAAACTGTCTTTAAAGCACTTTTCATCAAGAGGTTTTACCAAATATTTTATAGAATAAGTAATAATAAATAATAAAAAAAAGTTTTTTTCAAGATAAAAAAAAAGGACTGAATGAAAGTAAATAGGTCATACCTATTTACTTGACTCATCAATATGGAACATAGAGTAATCTCAATATAGAGTACACTTTAATCAGAATCAGCTTTTTGGACCAAGTATGTGTAAACATACAAGGAATTTGACTCAATACAACGTATCAATACTGATACAAATATATAATTTACAGGTACAGTGGATGTTTACAGAGTTATTGCACAGGGGTTGTTCCTGAAACTATGTGACTGGTCTTAAGTTTTGATAGGCTAATTGCATAATTATGTCCCTGGTATTCTCATATTTAATGGCGATGGGCCCTGTAGTCATTTAATCCTGTGATGGAGGGTTTCTTGGGGACTTTGTCACTTGGATGATTGTGGAGCTTTTGAAGCAGGTGGGTACTTCACACAGCTCCAGTGATCTGTTGAAGATCTGGGTAGGGCCAGCTGGTCAACACAGACTTCCAGGCGAAAGAGGGCGACATGCTTGTCCGGGCCTGGTGGTTCCTGATCTTCTGTTTCTAAAAAGTGTTGACACACATCCATTTTACCGACTTAGTGCAGGTTGGGGGTCAGAGGTCAGTGGGTAGCGGTGAGGAAGAGGCAGGGGGTGCAGTTGGTTGTGTGATGTCGGAGCGGGTGAATGTGATTTTATAAAAACTAAATTTATCGTTCGTATTAAAATGGTTTTATTTTGAAGGTAACAACCGGAAGTACTACTCTTAATTATGTCGCTTTGGCAATAATGTATTACTAGCATGGATGTTAAATTAGCAGCAAGGTCAAGCAGTGGCACGGCTGCTTGACATGGAACACGTTAGCTTCATCAACCACAAAGTGGTACCGTATGTCAAAAACGTGGTTCAGTTGGTAATGAAAATGAGCACGTTTCAAGAAGTTAGTACCGTATGTATAACCGTGTAAGTTGTCGTCTAAAATGCTATAAAGGAAAATTATAGCACTTCCACGACAGGAGCTAACTTAAGTTCATTATCAGCGTTACCGGGTAGAAATGAGTTCCGCTCCAAACCACGGTACCGTTAACGTCACAGAGACAGTGTCCGGCAAACCCGTTTCTGCTGTGTCAATAGCCGGACATGTCCAGCAGGTCTTTAGCCATGTAAAGATAGAAAACCTGGTCGCAGGACTCAGTGGAGGAGTGGTGTCAACACTGGTGCTTCATCCTCTGGATCTGGTCAAAATCAGGTTTGCAGGTAACGTTACAGTATGACATTAGCCTTATAAATACTAGAGCTGGGCGATATGGAGAAAATCAAATATCACGATATTTTTGACCAAATACATCGATGTCGATATTGAAGGGTTGACTATTGGTGCTTTCACAAAATATTTACACAATGGGAGTTTTGATAAATAGTCACCAATAATGTGGATACTATGACTAGGTGGGTAAAGGCAAATAAGACAGTAAGTAAGTCCAGAAAAAGTACTAATCACTTTACTGTAATGCAGCCTTTAAAACCAGGAAAAAGACAACGTCATTTGTCTTGACTTTCTTGCTAGTTGGAGCTCTATGAATTATGAACCAATTGTTTCTTATAAAAATGAATTTGCTTCATGGCAATGGTACCAAGCTGGCGCTGCTGTGGCTTAACTAAATCATTTTAGAAATTGTTAGTATCATGTTATATTTGGACGATATGACTAAACAAAAGCTCTTTGATTTCCTTTCAATGTAGTAAGTGATGGATTGGAACTTAGACCTAAGTACAGTGGCATACTGCACTGTATGAAGAGTGTTTGGCAGCAGGAGGGACTCAGAGGACTCTACCAAGGAGTGACACCCAATATTTGGGGTGCTGGAGCATCTTGGGGTCTCTACTTCTTTTTGTACGTAAGCTATAAACCTAATGGATCATGTCTGCATCATGATATTTCTTATGAATTGTTTTGACCTTTTTTTTTATATGATCTGTAACCGTAACATTTCTTATGTCCCACACTAATCGTTCCTTACAGCTACAATGCATTCAAAGGGTACACAAAGGAGGGCCGTCAAACTGAACTGAGTGCCACAGAGCACCTGGTGTGTGCAGCCGAAGCAGGTTAGTCCTCCTACATGCATCTGAACACCAGTCTGACACACTCACATAATCAGTACACGGTCATCTACTACGGGCAGTGCCTGTCTGGCCTTAGCAGACAGTTGGCAGATACAAATTAGTAAACAAGCCCTTCTGTTCATTTTAGTCTCACAGGGTCAAGGATCTGCTTCCTGCTTGCCAAATGGAGTTAGGGGCTGACAATTAAGCCTATCAAAAGATTTCAGGAAAACCCCGAAAATGCCAAGAGAGAGAAGAAAGGATTTCTTTTAGCTGCTTTAAACTGCATGAACAATCCAAAAGTTCTCGGGCACTCAGTAGTGTTTTTTTTTAATTAAGAACACCTGACCTGCACTGGGATAGGAGCCACTTTTGCCTGCAAAACAGCCTCAATATTCAGCAATATGTTAGAAATGTTCTATAAGGTACTCTATTGGGTTGAGAGCCTGTTACTGCGCTGTGCCAATGGAGTAAACAGAAGTCAGCCATATCCCGAGAGTTGAGGTGAGGAGTGCTTTGGGATAGGGGTGCAAGATATATCGACTCAATATCGTTATCGCAATATATCGAAGGTGTCGCAATAAGTACGCGATATTTAGTTTATTTTGTGGAGCGCCTCGCCCCGTCCGTTGGCTGTGTGGCTTAGTTGGGTTTGATTTAGAGCTTGAAATGCTGTAATGATCATATTTCATTGGCCAGGTACCGTGCCACCTGCACATGTTAGTGCACGTCAGCACACTGGTCCACTACGGGACAAACCCTATGGAGTGTACCACGTGTCCACTACGGGACAAACCCTATGGAGTGTACCACGTGGGTGCATATTTCAACAGAGTGATCTGTTGAAGATCTGGGTAGGGCCAGCTGGTCAACACAGACTTCCAGGCGAAAGAGGCGACGTGCTTGTCCGGGCCTGGTGGTTCCTGATCTTCTGTTTTCTAAAAAGTGTTGACACACATCCATTTTACCGATCTTAGTGCAGGTTGGGGGTCAGAGGTCAGTGGGTAGCGGTGAGGAAGAGGCAGGGGGTGCAGTTGGTTGTGTGATGTCGGAGCGGGTGAATGTGATTTTATAAAAAAAAAAAAAAAAAAAAATAAATTTATCGTTCGTATTAAAATGGTTTTATTTTGAAGGTAACAACCGGAAGTACTACTCTTAATTATGTCGCTTTGGCAATAATGTATTACTAGCATGGATGTTAAATTAGCAGCAAGGTCAAGCAGTGGCACGGCTGCTTGACATGGAACACGTTAGCTTCATCAACCACAAAGTGGTACCGTATGTCAAAAACGTGGTTCAGTTGGTAATGAAAATGAGCACGTTTCAAGAAGTTAGTACCGTATGTATAACCGTGTAAGTTGTCGTCTAAAATGCTATAAAGGAAAATTATAGCACTTCCACGACAGGAGCTAACTTAAGTTAATTATCAGCGTTACCGGGTAGAAATGAGTTCCGCTCCAAACCACGGTACCGTTAACGTCACAGAGACAGTGTCCGGCAAACCCGTTTCTGCTGTGTCAATAGCCGGACATGTCCAGCAGGTCTTTAGCCATGTAAAGATAGAAAACCTGGTCGCAGGACTCAGTGGAGGAGTGGTGTCAACACTGGTGCTTCATCCTCTGGATCTGGTCAAAATCAGGTTTGCAGGTAACGTTACAGTATGACATTAGCCTTATAAATACTAGAGCTGGGCGATATGGAGAAAATCAAATATCACGATATTTTTGACCAAATACATCGATGTCGATATTGAAGGGTTGACTATTGGTGCTTTCACAAAATATTTACACAATGGGAGTTTTGATAAATAGTCACCAATAATGTGGATACTATGACTAGGTGGGTAAAGGCAAATAAGACAGTAAGTAAGTCCAGAAAAGTACTAATCACTTTACTGTAATGCAGCCTTTAAAACCAGGAAAAGACAACGTCATTTGTCTTGACTTTCTTGCTAGTTGGAGCTCTATGAATTATGAACCAATTGTTTCTTATAAAAATGAATTTGCAATGGTACCAAGCTGGCGCTGCTGTGGCTTAACTAAATCATTTTAGAAATTGTTAGTATCATGTTATATTTGGACGATATGACTAAACAAAAGCTCTTTGATTTCCTTTCAATGTAGTAAGTGATGGATTGGAACTTAGACCTAAGTACAGTGGCATACTGCACTGTATGAAGAGTGTTTGGCAGCAGGAGGGACTCAGAGGACTCTACCAAGGAGTGACACCCAATATTTGGGGTGCTGGAGCATCTTGGGGTCTCTACTTCTTTTTGTACGTAAGCTATAAACCTAATGGATCATGTCTGCATCATGATATTTCTTATGAATTGTTTTGACCTTTTTTTTTATATGATCTGTAACCGTAACATTTCTTATGTCCCACACTAATCGTTCCTTACAGCTACAATGCATTCAAAGGGTACACAAAGGAGGGCCGTCAAACTGAACTGAGTGCCACAGAGCACCTGGTGTGTGCAGCCGAAGCAGGTTAGTCCTCCTACATGCATCTGAACACCAGTCTGACACACTCACATAATCAGTACACGGTCATCTACTACGGGCAGTGCCTGTCTGGCCTTAGCAGACAGTTGGCAGATACAAATTAGTAAACAAGCCCTTCTGTTCATTTTAGTCTCACAGGGTCAAGGATCTGCTTCCTGCTTGCCAAATGGAGTTAGGGGCTGACAATTAAGCCTATCAAAAGATTTCAGGAAAACCCCCGAAAATACCAAGAGAGAGAAGACAGGATTTCTTTTAGCTGCTTTAAACTGCATGAACAATCCAAAAGTTCTCGGGCACTCAGTAGTGTTTTTTTAAATTAAGAACACCTGACCTGCACTGGGATAGGAGCCACTTTTGCCTGCAAAACAGCCTCAATATTCAGCAATATGTTAGAAATGTTCTATAAGGTACTCTATTGGGTTGAGAGCCTGTTACTGCGCTGTGCCAATGGAGTAAACAGAAGTCAGCCATATCCCGAGAGTTGAGGTGAGGAGTGCTTTGGGATAGGGGTGCAAGATATATCGACTCAATATCGTTATCGCAATATATCGCGCAATAAGTACGCGATATTTAGTTTATTTTGTGGAGCGCCTCGCCCCGTCCGTTGGCTGTGTGGCTTAGTTGGGTTTGATTTAGAGCTTGAAATGCTGTAATGATCATATTTCATTGGCCAGGTACCGTGCCACCTGCACATGTTAGTGCACGTCAGCACACTGGTCCACTACGGGACAAACCCTATGGAGTGTACCACGTGTCCACTACGGGACAAACCCTATGGAGTGTACCACGTGTGTGCATATTTCAACAGAGTGACAGTTTAAGTGAAGAAATAGATACAACAAAATGGAACGAATCAGAGAAGAGAAAGAAAAGTTGTGTCCTGTTGTCTTTATATATTTTATACTGTCCAACCAGTAGAACATGTCCTGTTCTGTAGACATGGTCCTTATTTATTTATTTTATACTGTCCAACCAGTAGAACATGTCCTGTTCTGTAGACATGGTCCTTATTTATTTATTTATTCATGTTGGACCAGTCCAATATGACGGCCAGTTGAAATTAACCTTGTGTTGTAAGAAAACTTGTTTAATATGTAAGAATCTATTTTGATGCGTTTTTTTCCTGTAACTATTGTAATTTTACATATGTTTAAAAATATCAATTAATAGCGATATCGCAATATTCATAATCGATATCGCAATATCACATTTTGTTAATATCGTGCAACCCTATTTGGGATAAAACATAATCTTACTAAAAGTACCCTCATGTAAAAGGGTTCTGACTGTGGCTATGCAGTGATCAGCAGCAATACTTGGAATAGTCCGATGGTATTTAGGGATCTAATGTTCAGGGACATAGGCATCTAAAGTAAGAACATGGCACTATCCCAGCATGGAGTTTTAAAAGGATTCATGACGTCAGTGTATAAACGTAACAGTACTAGGGCTGGGCGATATGGCCCAAATCTTCTATCCCGATAGGTCACTCCATACCTCGATAACAGTATTTGTCACGCTGCATGTTTTCTGGTTATTCAATAAATAGATAGTCTGTATGAAATAACCATGTGGTAAAGCCTATTTTGCTAAACCCCTGTGTGAATTAAATACTTGACAAATGACAAGTACATAGTATTTTCTGTTTTTATTAAGAACTTTAAAAATGAACATAATGTAAGGATCAGAGTGTAAAGAGTCGTCCAAATGATGTAAATATTGCCATAATGCAGTTCTGCCGCTGGTTTTCGACATCGCGATTGAAGCGATACATTGCCAAGCTCTAGACTTTACTATCACAATCAGTACGTTTACATGCACACCAATATTCCACTATTATTCCGAATATGACAATATTCTGAATTTGATTCAGGTCATGTAAACAGCATACTCCGGTTGGATATTCCGAATAAGTCCTTTTTCCGAATATAGCATTTTCTGATTAAGACGTGGGATACTCCGGTAATGTTCGGGTTTTAGAGGCATTCTTTGGACATGTATACAGCACCTTCTGAATATGCGTCTCAATCGGGGGGGGGCTACTTTTAAACATTATCGAAGGCTTGGATATCAACAGGTTTTTGGATATGCGCAACGTCGCTACGCCGACCTTTTCGAGAAGCTGGTTGAAGGAATGAAAGAGGGAGGCTGTGTTCACGCGGTCCAACAAGTCCACCACCGCTGGTATACTTTGAAAAAATCGTATTTTGCAAACGGGAATATTAGTGGAATATTCCCTTTCATTAGCCATGTAAACAGCTTAGTCGGAATATCGTCTTTTTTGTGGAATAAAGGCAAAAACCGGAATATGATGTGCCTGTAAACGTAGTCACTGATACAACAGATAGAGAGATGCATTAGACCAGCTGACCTTGTTCAGCTGTGTGGTCGCCAAAACCTCTGCTGAATCGTATTGTGTTCTTATTGGACAAGATGCGGACGTGTGGCCTTCCTTTTGGCTTGAGTGAGTTTTGTCTCCTGCCTCATGTATAGGATGTTTCAGCGGACAGAACCACGGCTGAACATATCGTTTATCACCCCACGCTCGGTCTGCAAAAACAGCAGGGCACCAAAATAACACATCGCACTCAATGTCCCTTACATCATGCCTTTCTTTTCCTCTTTTGTCGAGGAGATCAAACTGAACTGAGTGCCCTGTCTTGCAGGGCGTAGGTTTAGATCTGCAGCCACATACAGTAAAACGATGAGCCAGCTGTGTGTGTGTGTGTGTGTGTGTGTGTGTGTGTGTGTTAACAATCGTGTATCTAACCACTAAATTAGAGCTGATATTATCGGCTGATATTAAGCATTTTCCATTTATAACGGTCAATAAACGAATATTTAAAAAATGAAATAAAAACGGACGAAACATCCTTCAACCATGTTCTGAGTGCTGGCATATACATTTTATTTATCAGAACTTTAATATATATTTGATGTTCCTCTGTTCTGTTGTGACAATAAAACAAGCAAGTTTATTTTTTAAACTGCATTATCATATTATTTTAGTGAGGACTCATAAATAACTAATGTTAGTGAAATCTGTTTATGTTCTGTTACGCGTTTCTGGATTTTTTTTTGTTAAATATATATCGGCCTATTTATCGGAATATCGGATTTTTAAGTCACCAAATATTTCTATCTATCGGCCTTAAAAATCCTTTATCGGTCGGGCTCTACACTGAATGTACCTCAGAGAGTCTTCATTTGGAGAATGTCTTTGATGTCATTCTAACACTGCCTATACTTGTCCTCACCCTAGGCATCCTGACGCTCACCCTAACCAACCCAATCTGGGTGACCAAGACCCGGCTGGTGCTCCAGTACAGCGCTGACCCAAGCGGTAAACAGTACAAGGGGATGACGGATGCTCTGGTCAAGATCTACCGCCACGAGGGAGTGCCAGGACTATATAAGGTTAAACATCTGTGTATCTCTGTACTTTCATGTAATATATATAGCAACACATGTTGCTATGTGACAGGTGTTTTGTAGAGGATTTATGGGGTTCACTAGTACAGCAAAAGTTGTCCTTTATCCTACTAGGCTGAAATGAAGTTTTGGATTGGTTAATTAATCACCACTAGAGGGCGTCAACAGCCTACCGGTATATTAGCTGTAGTAGAGAACTTAGAGTCAGAATCAGAAAGGGTATGAAATAAACAAAAAATAAATACAGAAACAAATATGTACATATAACCGTTAACAAGCCTTGAATGATGGTAACATCAGCCAGAATTGTGAAGCTTAATGTACATTCTATTAGCCTGGCAGGATAATTGCTACCTAATTACTCAGTGAGAATCAGGGAGCTACAGATGCAGCGTAGTGGGCATTTATAGACAAGGCATACTATGGGTATAATGTGTGTGTGATGAAAGACTGACTTACAAAGCATTTCTTTTTTTTTGTCTTAAGGGTTTTGTTCCTGGTCTGTTTGGCACATCTCACGGAGCGCTGCAGTTCATGGCCTACGAAGAGCTCAAGAGAGGCTACAACAAATACAGGAAAGTGCCTTCAGATGCGAAGCTGGTGAGTCATTAACCCCACATGAGGCCCAGGCTGTCTGGAAACATGCTCCGTGTGTTTAATAAAAGTCAGGCGTAACGCGTGTAACTTTTCAGTTTAATAAGACTGAGCCCACAGCGGATCGATGACTAGCAGTTGAAGAAGTGACTCATCGATTTTCCTACTCTGCTCACTGCCCTCTTCATCTTTTTATCTGTGTAAACAGAGTGCATTGGAATATATCACAATGGCAGCATTATCCAAAATCTTTGCCGTGGCCACAACATACCCATATCAGGTGGTGCGAGCTCGCCTGCAAGACCAGCACAATACATACAATGGAGTTCTTGATGTCATCCGACGGACATGGAGGTACGATACTGATCCCACTCCCACTCCCACAGGGGCCAAACATGCCACCCTACTTAGTTTCCAAATTTGGCTGTTAAGTAATGTACAATTTGAGCCATTGTCATTGTCTTTGCCCTTTCTCTGCAGGAACGAAGGCGTCATTGGTTTCTACAAAGGCATCATTCCCAACGTGATTCGTGTCACTCCTGCCTGCTGCATCACCTTTGTAGTTTATGAGAATTTGTCCCGCTACCTTCTGGGTCAACATCAATGAGGCTTAAAGCTATAGTGCGTAGTTTCTGTCACCCCACAATGAGGAATTCTAAGTAATGACAACAAAACTGTCGGCGCGTCCACATGATTTTAGCCTTCCGTGACCGCGCACCCCCCCCTCCTCCACGCAGTTGCTAGTAGCCAAGGAGGACACGGAGGATTAAAAAAACATGATGGACTCTTCAGAAGAGGTCATTATCTTCACTGAAGTTTCTGCGTGGGAAAGTCACCGGACGCCACCATCTTCTGAACATAGTCACGCTGAGAAATCCAGAGAGAGCTGTGTGGAGCTGATAGTCTTAATTAGCTTTGTAGCAACTCATTTGGTAACGGCTTGAATGGAACGGACGTTAATATCAAAAAGAACTACGCACTGAAGCTTTAAAAGCATGGCATGTTTAATGGCTAAGCCTAAAAACCACTGAGTGGCTGCTATACAGTCTATGGCTAGTGAACTAGCTGACGCACTCAGTAGCCTACTGTTGAAATCACAGAGTCCAATAGTCAACTTCAAATGAACGTTTAAGAATCCATGTGTCCATTAAGCTCCATCAACAAACATTTACACATCCACATGAGCGTTGCGGTGTGTAGCGATTTGATGCGGTCAAAAACTATTTGTGCTCCTCCAGCTAACAGCACCCTGTTACCTGTTGAAAGGTTCCTACCTAAACAGACATCACTCAAAAGTACACTAGTGACACCAGTGGACAATTTGTGTCCTACACCCAAAACAAATGAAAATGGCTCTTGCAGCATGGGCAGCTGCAGAGACTCACACTGACAGTTTGGTGCCACCCAGAGAGAAATGCCTTAGACTGAAACTGAGCTCTCAGCGCCGATTTGAGAAGCATTCCTTTGCGCTGAAAATGAATGAAGAAGTTTGATGGAGAAATGGAATAAACCGTGGATTTCCAGATGCATGACAAACACTTCTGGGATAGAGTATGTTGCCAAAGGACACGCCGCCGTGATGTTAGTCTTTTTTTTTTTAATGATGTGTACAGTAAGTCAGCCCTTTTTTTTTTATTAGATATATGTCATCATAGTCATGTTTACATTTGATGTTTTCTTGGCAGCAGGAAGGAACACAGGATGAGCTATGAAAAGCTGATTATTAACAGCAAATTGGAGATCTTCTCAGGGTTCTGGTTGTGTGTGTGTGTGTGTGTGCGCTATTAGTTTGCCTCTTTTAAATAATTTCTTTGTAAACAGACAGCAGCAATGGAGATGATTTTTGTGTTCCAAACAAGCCAATACATTTATCCCACAATGCATTTGTTTCCTGGCAAAAATACAGTATGTAACTACATTGCTTTATAAGCTTTTCTTATAAAATCCAAACTGCTTTATCTGCATTGTCATGTTTGATAGTGTATAAATACATTAAATGTATTACTTTGTGACTACATTGAGTGCAGCGTATTCCAAAGCTTCTAAACATAAGAAGTGGTCATAAAGTTAAATTCTTTTAAAAAAAAAAAAAGATGACTTTATTAACATGTCACATGAGTACATAGTTTAAATATTATCGATGTCTTGTCACTATGTCTGTTAAATAGTTACTGTATACCAACAGCACCCATAAGCAGAAACGCTACAGTACAAAGTTTATTTCTGGTAGACAGAATGACACAGTATTCTTGTTTATAGGCCTGTCAAATAGTATAGTATTTAAACACAATAAAAAAACCTAAAAAACATTCAAGTTACCATCAGTGATGCTGTGACGCCTCAGCAAACCGCACCTGATCGTTTTGGAGGGCCAGATGACATACTGTCATACTACCAGGACTGGGCCCTCCCTTACATGTAACTTTATTTATTTGGGCAGTTCCTCAATGATAATCCTGGATACTGAATTCCAGCCTGTAGATGCGTCCCCTCTGGGATAGTCGGCACAGGTCCCCACCCACACGGCCACATCCACCAAGCCTGCTTTGACGCCCTCACACAGCCCTTCAACTGGAGAGGAAACAAGAAGAAAAGCAGTACAAATTACTTTCAGGGAACACCCAAATTGTCTCCAGAGATGGAAACTGTTAATTGTTTAGTTTTATGGAAGAGTGTAACATTGAAAGATAGTTGACAAGACTTTTCATCATCCACAGCAGTTAAGTAACTTCTTAAAGTGCTCATTATTATGCTTTTTGGCTTTTTTCCCCTTTGCTTTATTGTGTTATATATCTTTTTTGTGCACGTCTATAGGTTTACAAAGTGAAAAAGGCCAAAGTCCCCCCCAAAGGGACTTACCATCTCCAACAGAAAACACTGTTCACAAACTGCTCCAAACAGCTCTGTTGTAGTCCAGCCTTTCCTTCAGAGACAAACGTGGTCACTTTGGAACACACGTTATAATGCTCGCCTAGCTGCTAGCATGGCACGCCCTCATACTCTGGCTAGTAGTCCTTACCTAGCTACTGTCAGGGCACGCCCTCATACTCTGCTTCTGACTGGCTAGTAGTCCTTACCTAGGTACTGTCAGGGCACGCCCTCATACTCTGCTTCTGACTGGCTAGTAGTCCTTACCTAGCTACTGAGCATGTGCGACTCCCAACAAAGATGGAACAGAAGTGAGATGTCTCACTCTGTAGCTAAAACAGAGAGCTCAGCACACAGGGTGAAAAGAGGAGCTGCTGCAATGTGCAGTACAACAATTTGTTTTTATTAAACCATGTAAACCTATTCTGATATAACCTCTAAATACAATTATGAACCTGAAAATGAGCATACTGTAATATAAGCACTTTAAAGGAATAGTTTGACATTTGGGGGAAATATGCTTATTTGCTCTCTTGCCAAGAGTTGGATGAGAAGATACCACTCTCACATCTGTTTAGTAAATATACAGCCAGCGGCCGGTTAGTTCAGCTTAGCAGAAAAAGATTGGAAATAGGTAACAGCTAGCTTAGATCTGTCTAAAGGTAACAGAAAGTAACAAAAAAACGAATAGAATATTTTTTTTAATAAAAGGGGGAAAGCCGCTTGCCTGTCTGTGATCCTAGGTAACGAAAGCTAGGAGCAGTAACTTCCTGAAGGCGACCAGTGAAACCTTCAGGAAGTTACATTGCCAGACCTTCCTCCACAGCGCTGAGGAGGGTCTGGCTAGTCCACCTAACCTTCTGGGATGGGAGAAAAACGTGCTTTGGTTTAATGGCATTTCTTTAAACTAATCACAATTGGACAGAGCAACGGCGCCTCTGCAAAATAGCCTCAGGAAGGAACTTGTTTTGGTGGAACGTGTGTACGTTCAAAAGAAGTTTTAGTCGTGCAACAGAAAACTCAGATTGGACAGATAGTCTAGCTAGCTGTCTGGATTTACCCTGCAGAGATCTGAGGAGCAGTTAACCATAGTCCTCACAAATCCACCGGAGGTTAGAACGCCAACACAAAGAAAGAGGAAGGTGACGGACATCCGGCCGAATTTCTGGCCGCACCGGAGCAATCCGGGATGTGGAACGTCATGGATATAGACTAAGCACATAATGACCCCCTTTAAACTGCAACTTTATGTTTTTACACTTAGGTTTTTAAAGGACTAAACAAACTAGATGTAACGTTGTTACTTTGTAAGCTTTAGAGGTGCTAATTGGCAGATTTTTTAGCGTTTGAAAAAAGCCAGGCTAGCCGTTTCCCCCTGCCTCTAGTCTTTATGCTAAGCTAAGCTAACCAGCTGCTGGCTCTAGCTTAAGCTCATGTAACTAACATCCAACTCTCAGTAAGAAAGTGACTAAGCGCATTTCCCGAAATGTTGCTGGAAACTAAAACAAAAAAACAAAAATTGTTGGTTTAGATTTATTGCACAGCAAAGCCTGTGACTTGAGTCGTACCTGAGGACGTTCTGTGGATGTTGATGGTTGAGTTGAGCTCTGGACTTCCTTGGTCTAAGTAGATGATGGACTCTATGGGCAAGGGTCCTGTGCACTCTGCTCCATTGAAGGTGAAGTACCACCTCTGGCAGCATGCGTTTTTACACTTGAGTCTGAGGGAACCGCTGAAGAGGACTCTGAGGGAGCTGTCTGAACGCAGCTTGGTGAACGTACAGTCCTGCAACACAGCATAGGGACATTCTGACACTTTAATGCACTGCTGTGGTCGTATACCATTTCGGTAAATTTGTAAAATGATCGCAACGGACACCCACATCACTCAGAAACACGTCATTCGGAGTTTTCTTATAGACCTTTTCAATGGAATTCCATTGCTAGGCAACAGCCTGGCCCCTTGTTAACTTACTGTCAGTTCATGTCGTTTACATACACTGCAGCAGGAAATCGACTTGGCGCCATTTAGAATGTTTATGTTTACAACTGTGGAACGGTTTATACTTACAGCTACTTTACCCAGGTCAATCCCATAATTGAGAGAGTTCCAGGCACACTGCTTGTAGTTGGGCCTCCAGGGCTCCTCGAAGATCTCGTTAATGCACTCGCCTTTCTCCCCTTTGAGTCCGTCACGGCCAGGGATGCCCGGCGTCCCCGGGATGCCGTTGGTGCCAGGGTTACCCTCTCTGCCAGTGGGGCCTGCTGGCCCCTGCATGCAACTGCCATACTGGGGTGGGAGGGTGGGGGGGAGGGGGAGGAGGGAAAAGAAGAAGTGGTGATGGTGACACTGCAAAGAAGACATGCATTAACATCAGCAGAGTCTATTGTTATCTAACTTCCTGTTTTAGATTTTTTCTTTTCTCCCTGTGGGGGATATGTCCCAGTTTGGGCTGCATGCACCATAGACACTTAAATGCTGCCATTCATCCAACCGTCACACACAACAAGCCAGATTATACCTCAATAACCAGTCATATAAACAAATACACTGCCATAGGGCTGAAATAAGTGTAAAAACAGATGGGATCCAAACCAAGGCAAAGCAATAGAACCAGCAACCATTAGGGTGAAAAGCAAGTGAATGATAGATTGTGTGTTAATGAGGAACTGAAGGCTCGGTGACAGCCGAAATTAGTACCGTAGGTGTTTGGCCACCCATCTATCCGTGTGATTCATTGTCCAGATGAATCTCCTGCTATGTTTAAACAGATGCTGCGTCTTACTCAAGCTGACTCAAACACACACAGAGACACACAGAGACGGGGGAGCCTGCCAAAACTGCCCCACCACATACAGAGATAGATACAATGAAGATCCAAATAGCTTTGAATAATATGTTCTTCAAAGAACCATTTTGACAAACAAATTACAGTGTCTAGGTTAGCCGTTAAGGCTTTTTTTAGTTGGACTTGGGTTTTAATTTCGGTTATGTGATTGGTAAGTGTCATATACTCATTCCTTCAGCCAGGACAGACATAAACTGACACGTACAAGAGTGCCCTCGCCCTTAAGCAAGTGCTGATGCCAAAAGGATTTGGATGGGGTCATTGCTGCCCTTTTGCTCAGCATGCAGCTGTGGAGCAGTTATAAGGGCACATGGCCAAAAGGCAAAAAAAAAGTCCAGAGGCAGGAGAGGAGAACAAAGAGCTTTTACTCCAGTTTCAACATCTTGTGTCTCTGGGGTGAATAGAAAAAAAAGCCTAAATGTAGGCAGAATTACAGTATTTAAATGTCCGCTCCTGTGAAACAGATGGTTGAGTCTGTTTTAGCCATTAAGTGGCTATGCCGGAGCAACCTGGAGATGTGAAGTCTGACATCATCTTTGTGGGAAACTGAGAAGTCTGTGATAAAACCAATAGATTGTGGTTTGGTAGGCATGTGCTGTAATAGACCTGGAATTTCTCCTTTTTTTTTTTAGGTGGCAAAATGTAGAAATACAGAGTTCGTTTGGATGATATTCAGCAAGAAAAGGTCTTAGAGTTTTATTAAGGGTGGGATTTTTGGAGACATTTCAAAGCAGACTAATGAATGGAACCTCTGTCCACTTTGCTACACATCTGACTTTAATATTAGCTTCCAGTCTGCTGTTTCGGTAGTGTGGTGCTGCCTGCCTGCATGAATTACACTTCAGCTCTACTGAATATTAGTAGCACACAGTCCATTACTGTAACAGAAGCATAAAGGCTGCATTTGCCTCCAAAGTGCTGAGAAATCAGTAGTATTTCATGCATTAGTCAACACCGAAGCAAGGACTGAAGCTCTCCTGACCTGGAGCATGCACAGCGGGGATATAATGCTTGGTTTTGAGACTTTTTAGATTCGCAGGATCTCGTGAGGATGCAAAATAGGATTTTATGATTACCACGTTGTTCAAATAAGCAGATCTTCCTTCTCCAGAGTGTCTAGTGCAGTTGGGCTTTTCTGCATCATTTCCAGTGCACTAGATACAGATGGTAACATCAGATGCTATTCAGTATATCTTTCTACTGTGGTCTCAATTATGGAATATGGAGGATAATGACGAGCAACTGCTTGAGCTCTGTGGTTCTCAAAGTGGGGTATGCAGACTTCTAGGAGTCCCTAAGGGGGGTCCACAGACTAGTGGTGGTCCTAGCTAAATAAACATTTCATTTCATTTTCATTTGACTCCCAAGAGAGAGATTGAAGAGAGAAATGTGTGTCCACTCTGTTCCTTCCCTCTCCTCCTACAGCATGGAGGGTTATGTAATTGGTGTTGGTGTGAATTGAAATTAAATAGTTAAGGTAGGCCTTTTTTTTGAAAATAGTATTAGATATATAACACATGTAGCCTATCAGTCTTAAAATATGAGCAACAATTTCCTCCAAAGCCTAATCATACACAACTCATTTAAACTGGTAAGACAGACAGACAGATAGATAACAAAGAGAGAGAGAGACAGACAGACAGTATATATATGAGCCAGACCCCAACTTCCTGTTAGGTTCTTTTTTTCTGTCCACCCAGTCTGCTGGAGAGCAGCCAGACCTGGAATAATAGAGAACCAGCTGACCACACAAAGCAATAAAACGCCATGTATCATCTGCTGCAGGGACCAGGTCATTTTGGAGACCTTTTTTTTTTTGCTAAAGTGACCACACTCATTGCACTGTAAGCATTCACGTGGATCATGTGGATGAATCGGCATAATTACTTTTTTTCTTTTTTGGGAAATCAGTCGTTTTGAAAAAAAAAAAGAAGAAAAAAAAAAAAAAAAAAAAAACTTCTGGCAAACAATGCATACCACAAGAAAAAGCAAACCCAGGATGAGTTTTAGGAACTTCAAATGCAAAGTGCCCTATGGATGTTAATGGAGATGCATTAAAAACAATACAACAAAGCGCGCTAAATGGCAATAGGCTAAAGTAATTTGAATACAATAACTATAATTTCATATGAGTCCTTTTTTTTTTTGTTATAGGAAAGCACAAAATCTGTCCAAAACGCATACATCTCTGCGGGAATGGCACATCTCTACTTTTGGAAATGATAGGCCTAATAGCGGCCGCATAGTCATTTTAGCTAATCTCTCTTACCTTGTCAGCGTCAGGATCCTTTCGGTATCCTCTATTTCTCACCTTTTCCACGCCATAAAGAGGTGAAGCCAAGCAGACAAGAAGCAGCAGGCGGGCAACGAGAGGAGACATCATACAACAGACGACTGTGTGCGCTCTGGGAGAGAGTTGAGGCGACAGTTTGACTCCAACTCCAGGCACTTTTAGTCCAGAGGAGGGCAGGACAAGTAGGAAGGAGCCAGTCAACGTACAGAAGACTCCCTACCGGAAAATCACACTCACAACTTCTCTCTGATATTCATATGGGCTGCATAAACAGTACAGCAAGGAGATATGGAAAAAATTAAATCAAATATCACGATATTCTTTGACCAGGGGCGATTCTAGGATCAGACCTTTAGGGGGGCTCAGCCCCCTAATGAGATTGTGACAAGGATACAGTGCCTTGCAATAGTGTCTACTAAATCAGTACTTTCACTGGATAACAACGAATACATGTATTTATTATTATAACAGAGGATACATGCAAAATTTTGAACATGTGAAAAAACTACGAAAGTCCCTTCGTGGACCACTAGAATCAAATCGGCTTGAGCCCCCCCTAAAAAGGGTCTAAAATTGCCACTGTTTTTGACCAAACAGCCTACATCGATGTCGATATTGTGCCAGTATCGTAGTGTTGACTATTGGTGCTTTCACAAAATATTAACACAATGAGAGTTTTGATAAATAATCACCAATATTCTGGCTACAAAGACTAAGTGGGTAAAGGCAAATAATAGAAGAGCTACAACAGTCTGGTAGGTTCAGATAATGACATCACTTCACTGTGGCAAACAATGCATACCACAAGAAAAAGCAATCCCAGGATGAGTTTTAGGAACTTCAAATGCAAAGTGCCCTATGGATGTTAATGGAGATGCATTAAAAACAATACAACAAAGCGCGCTAAATGGCAATAGGCTAAAGTAATTTGAATACAATAACTATAATTTCATATGAGTCCTGTTATGGGAAAGCAAAAAATCTGTCCAAAACGCATACATCTCTGCGGGAATGGCACATCTCTACTTTTGGAAATGATAGGCCTAATAGCGGCCGCATAGTCATTTTAGCTAATCTCTCTTACCTTGTCAGCGTCAGGATCCTTTCGGTATCCTCTATTTCTCACCTTTTCCACGCCATAAAGAGGTGAAGCCAAGCAGACAAGAAGCAGCAGGCGGGCAACGAGAGGAGACATCATACAACAGACGACTGTGTGCGCTCTGGGAGAGAGTTGAGGCGACAGTTTGACTCCAACTCCAGGCACTTTTAGTCCAGAGGAGGGCAGGACAAGTAGGAAGGAGCCAGTCAACGTACAGAAGACTCCCTACCGGAAAATCACACTCACAACTTCTCTCTGATATTCATATGGGCTGCATAAACAGTACAGCAAGGAGATATGGAAAAAATTAAATCAAATATCACGATATTCTTTGACCAGGGGCGATTCTAGGATCAGACCTTTAGGGGGGCTCAGCCCCTAATGAGATTGTGACAAGGATACAGTGCCTTGCAATAGTGTCTGCTAAATCAGTACTTTCACTGGATAACAACGAATACATGTATTTATTATTATAACAGAGGATACATGCAAAATTTTGAACATGTGAAAAAACTACGAAAGTCCCTTCGTGGACCACTAGAATCAAATCGGCTTGAGCCCCCCCTAAAAAGGGTCTAAAATTGCCACTGTTTTTGACCAAACAGCCTACATCGATGTCGATATTGTGCCAATATCGTAGGGTTGACTATTGGTGCTTTCACAAAATATTTACACAATGAGAGTTTTGATAAATAATCACCAATATTCTGGCTACAAAGACTAAGTGGGTAAAGGCAAATAATAGAAGAGCTACAACAGTCTGGTAGGTTCAGATAATGACATCACTTCACTGTAATACAGCCTTTAAAAAAAACAAAAAAAACAGGTCATATCACGATATTCAAAATATAGGCTAAGACCTCATCTAGCCTCAAATATCGACATCGATATAATATTGATATATCGCCCAGCCCTAATAAGCAGTAAACAAAATATTGAGTTAACATGTTTATTTTGTGTTCTTTTTGGCCAGAAGAAGTGAAATATATCATAAATAGCAGTTACTGACTCACTCAAATACATTTTTTATTCAATTATATTTTATTAAAATGAAATTGGATACAAAATTCAGCTGACAAAATAGGCTACATAAAAAAAAAAAACAGTAAAAACGGCTCACAAAAGTTGTATGGAGCATTTCATAGACTAGGTACATCATAAGCAAGACCCCGTCCACATGCCAGAATAAGAATGTATACAGGTAGGCATACAACAGAAATACACTTTCCTCCTAATTGGCGTTATTGTAATTGTGCTGTGACTCCCGAATATAAAAGGTAGAGAACCTCATTGGAAGAATCAATCCCTTACACAGCAAAATAGACAGTACAGCATGGCAGATTTTCAAATAAATCACAGACGTTCTGGAAGTACTTGAGGGAGAAATACAGTATATGGTCTGTGACCATATGTTATAAATAACCCCTGAACAAAGCCCCAAATTTTCATTTTTTTTTTCTGTTAATTTAGGACTATTCATACTTATTTATTAGTGGTTTGTTCTTCTAATGACAAATAGTGCAAAGCCTGTTTGATTTGTTTCCTCAATTCGATTCTAAATCGTATGAATTCACACCCAGGCCGAGAACACAGCTCGACATCACACACGCAAAACATCTGTAGTTCTTTGAAGTTCTTTGAAAATGAGGAACTGCTCAAAGGAAGGCACATTCTTGTAAAAAAAAAAAAAAAAAACTATAAAGCTATACTTTATCCTAATTCACAGGACACGTCATTGAAGACTCATCTGTACAATAAGTGGTTGTACAACAGAAACAGGTTGGGACACGAAAATCAAGTGAAAGTAGTCTTTGAAAGAAAAACACTTTCAACTTTGAAAACTTTCCACTATATCAAGTTTAAAGCTACAGTTGGTAACTTGGTAAATACAACTTTCTGTCCCATTTGCTCAAGCTGTCACTGGATCCTGACAGTACTACATGAATCAAATCACATTCCTTGACCTTCTCCTGATGCTCCTAATAGAAAGGAGACATTCCTCCCCTTTCCGGAGGAACACCATGGGGAACTTATTTCAGAAAACAATATGTATGGTAGTAAACGGCGAGACAAATCGTTAATTGATCCCGATGTGAGCCATGAATAACACATATGATGATGATCAATTTCAAAGATCATTTTGTGGTAAAACTGTTGAAGTATAAGACTGTGGATATGCGTAATTAGAAAGACTTCTCGCTTCAAAGTCCCATAAATGACATCTCGCTGAAGCTACAATGCCTTTGGAACGGATCTTGCTCATTCTTTCGCTTCCCGGCTAATAAAAAGACACTGGATAAATACATCAGGTACGTGTTGTAGCTATTGAGGAATCCGAGCAGAAAGCAAGGTGAGGTCAACTGTGTAAGACCAGAAATGTAGTTCACTGAGTGGTTTAACACAAAGTGGTACTACGACAAACAGTGACTTTCTTGACTTGCAAAATTATCTTTTAAATTGACAAACATCATATGTGTAATTCATGGCTCAATTCAAACGGGTTAAAAAAAAAGATTTGTCTCTCCCTGTTCACTACTGCACATTTTTTTTTTTTTTTTTTTTACAAAATAAGGTCCCATGGGGTCCACCGGAAGAGGAGGGACTTCGCCTCTCTATGGTTTAAGGAAAACAACCAATTGGAGCTGAGAAGTCTCCAACGCAATGTCAAACTATGTGATAAACTGTCAAACTAGGCAGAGCTGATCATATATTACTGGGTTGAAACCTAGCAAATGCCATTAAGAGCATTAGGAGGAGGAACATGACTTTTTTCACAGATTATTATTATGTGCAACAGTCACGATATAGTGATAGTTTCAGCAAGTATGTTACCTACTGAACCTTTAAGCAATAAAGTAGCACGTGTATTACAAGATGAGGTTTCGAGACAAATCATCTTTCTAGGAAGAACATTAAGACATTCAAAAAACAGATGACCACATGAAGACTTTCCTTAAGTTGAACGTTTGGCAATATCATGACAATACCTTTCTTAACATAACTCTCAGTGTAGCGACTAGTCCAGTGAAAGACTTCATTTCTCAAAAATACAATATGTACATAAATATTGCATTTGTTTTAAAGTATGCATTCTATGCCATTGAGCTACAAATCTACAAACAGTAGACCTAACATTTTTAATGCATGCTATAAAATTAAAAAACCATTGGTCGTTGTATAGGTGGATCACAGCTGTGCTGCTGCAACATTCAGGTATGTAGTAAATGGCCAAAAGCTCAGTAAAGCCATTTAGTGCGTGACAGTGGTCACCCGCACTAAATAATCCGAGCCCTTTAAACTCTGCTAAAACCCAGATTCTGGTCTAAACATACCACGTTTGAAATACTCGAGGTATGTTACATTTTGCTGGCATTGAACATTCACTGAATACAATGTAACCAAAACAATCATAATCTGATGTAAGAAGCTTCTATGATGAATGATACAAATAGGTGCTATGGTTTGAAACAGATACATGAAACAGGATGGATGGATGGATGGATGGATGGATGGATGGACATACAAATATATTTGAGGGGGTCAGATGTCTCAGCAGCTGCTGTCCTTTGTGTCCTTGCTCTCCTCAGGCACCTGGCGTGCCAGCTGGTGGGTGGAGTCCTGGATGCTGCTGTGTGATCGGTTTAAAGCCGGATGCTGCTGTCCACTGGGGACGTGCCTGGCCTCTGAGAGCTCGCTCCTCGGAGTCATCCTAAAGGAGCCACATCAGGGATTAAGTCTGGTTATTATTTGTTCAGATGTAGTTCCGAAATGTCTATAATATCAACATGTAAAATACTGAAAGTAGCACAAGTGTCACGCCTGTGTTTTTCGGAAACAAAAGATGCAACATCTGTCTCACGTACCTCCCATCCGGGATTCTGTGCACGCTCTCTGAGTGGCTGCTGATCTTACAGGAGCTCCCCCCTTTGCTTCGTCTCTCTCCCCCTTCTCTCTCCCTCTCCCTCTCCCTTTCCCTTTCCCTCTCCCTCTCCCTCTCCCTCTCCCCCCTCCGGGAGCTTCGGCTAGGGGTGGCCCTGTCCAGGGGCTCCCTGGCTGAGGCCTCAGACAGAGAACCATGAGCACGGTGCTCGTGATTGCCCAGTGCAGAGGTTCCTTGATTGGTGGTGGTGGCGGCAGTGGAGGCATTGGTGGGTGCAGCGCCGGTGCTCGTGCCCATGGACTTGGAGATGACTTTGAGCTTGTGGGAGCTCGGCTTGTAGTGCTTCTTCTTGTGCTGGACCCGGCTGTTGTGCTTGAGGAAGAACTCGCAGGACTCCTGGAGCACGCGCCGGCTCTCAGTGATGGGACTGTGGGTCAGAGAACATGAGAGTATAGTCAAACTACGTGTCTTATTTTTTCATGGAAACTGAATTTGAACCTGTAACAGGACAAGATGAATGGTCTTACTCTCTCTTGCGGGTCCTGTTGAAGAAGTAGGCCCACTGAGAGCAGGTTTTTTTACTGCCGACCCAGAACACTGCAGATATTCCCACCACCAGCGTCATTAGGTATTTCACCAGAAACAGGGAGAGGTCAGGGCGGTCGTGCTCTGTTGTCTGGAACAAAGAGACATACACAAACCATAATAGAATCCTTGTGATTTATTGTGCGTAAACTAACAAAACCAGTTTTTGACTGAAGACAAAATCAAGCTTACCTTTAAGCTCAGATACTGATATTTAACAAAGGACTCAGCTACATTGTCCTTTTTACACCTTTTCTCATTTTTTCCTCTCTCCTGATAATTATCCCACTGTATGGCTGCACGCAATACAGCATGTGTTACACATTTGGAGTGAAAGTGGTTTCTATATTCACAGCCATTTTAAAATCAAAATATGCATAGATGTCGGTTTTGTGACCATTGGTCCTCGACATTGAATGCTATGTATTTAAGGGTCATTTTTTTTATTTTTGTGTTTTTTTTTTGGAATGGATATTAATGGCAAAACGCCTTTCTGGGTCAGAAGGCAGCTCACAAAGACCTTTTTTTTTTTTTTTTTTAACTTGGTGTATCCATTATCCATTCACCCGTAATACTGTCCTCTCAGTTACACAACCTTAATACCTTCTGTAGGAGTCCTTTTTGTGTGGCTAAAATTCAAATTGTCACATTTTTGTCAAATGATGTGATCAGACCGCATCTAGAGTTTCATTTGAACACAGGCTTGTGTGCCAACATTACTGAAAGAAGGCACAGAGCAAATGTGACAACCGCATGCATGCACGCACACACACACGCGCACGCACACGCACACACACACACACACACACACACACACACACGCGCACGCACACGCACACACACACACACACACACACAGCTGCTTCCTTTTAGTCAACCATAACAAGCTGCAGTCCTTCAATCGAGAGCATCAACCACATAAGTGGACATCATTAAAAAGACAGTGAGCTGGAAAGCCTTCTAATATTTCCTTTGTTTCTTGTTTAAAGCCATAACACCTTCTGCAAGTGAATACGCCACAGCTACCTTGTAGGAGCAGGGGATGCTGTACTCTTGACAGCGGTCGTTGATCCAGGTGTTCTCCCAGGTGCTGCGGTGACTCTGTTCGTAGGTGTAGCAGGCTAACAGGGTGACCAGCGGGACCAGGTAGAGGCAGCTGAAAACGCCGATGCGGATCATGAACTTCTTCAGCTTCTCCTGGTTGCGCTCGTCGTGCTGGATGACCTGCCGGACGTGGTTGAGAGAAACGATGCCCGCCAGGATGAGGAAGAGGCCGACTATGACGCCCACGCACAGAGGAGCCAGAACAAAGTAGCGCAGGGCGTCCAGGTCGTAGAGCCCCACAAAGCAAACTCCGCTGATGCTGTCCCCTTCCACCTTGTTCAGAGCCAGCAGCATGACAGTTAGTGCCCCGGGGATCCCCCAGGCAGCAGAGTGGAACCACACCTAAAGACAGACGACACGTGGTTCAATATTTTTAACAGTGTCCACGATCTTGGCTGGCTGTTATAGTTTTCGCCGATTGCATACACACTTGTTGCAGAATGTGGCTGATTGTGTCAAAACTCTTCACACAAGCCACATAAGACACACCACTTATAAAATAAATAGATAAATATCTCACTTCTATGTCAAGATGAAACTGCAATCAATCGGATTGAGAAATGTGGAGAGAACTATACAACCGTGAAGTTATTGTGGTTGGTGAACCAGTCCCGGACCAGAGTGGCCCGGTGACAACAAACCTGGGCTGCTGTGGTTTGTCCTGTACAACTACTAGGGCTGTACGATTCAGAAAATGTCACCATTCGATTCAATATCGATTTTCGATTCAAAAACGATTCTCTATTAAAAAAACGATACACAGTATGTAAATGTAGTTACTTTTCCCATGTATGTATGTATGTGTATATATATATATATATATATATATATATATATATATACATACATACATACATTCCTTAGTACATTCATGTGGATTTTTTATTTAGGTGATTCAGTATCTTTTATTGTCCATATTATTCATGTGGATTTGTTATATTAACATCCTGTTTATGATGTATGTGTATGTTGTGTATGTTGTGTGTGATGTCTGTAAGCTACTGGGACCTTGAATTTCGCTTTGGGGATCAATAAAGTATCTATCTATCTATCTATCTATCTATCTATCATGTGATTGCAGTAGACATACAATTAAAAAAAACAAAAATACGAATCGATTTTTTTGCACACCCCTAACAACTACATTATGGAGTGCATCCACAAATGTGTGTGGGTGTGTTGAAACTGCAAGAGTTTTCATTTCTTGAACAAAGTTTGTCTAATGTAAGAAACAGTGTGTAGTGTGTTGCAGAATTGCAAAAAGAGTGCAAAGCAGAAACATGTGTTTGTACTTTTGGTGCCTTTGTTAAAGGCATGGTTACAAAAGTTAAGGTTTTGGTGCTTTTTGTCGAAGCATTCACTTTCAGTGTGTAAGCAATCGGCAAAAACCTGCTTGTATTTGCTCATTTTATATTTACGTTCTTTGCTGTACTCTCTTGCTATTTGCTACTAACAGATGACCATCCATTTTTAAAAACATTACCGCTTTCTTTTCTATGGCCTCACAGCTCCACTTGGGTCCAGCAGCCAGGAACCAGGTGATGGTGAGTATGACCCACCAGACGATACCGGCAATAGAGAAGAAGTAGAGCAGCATGAAGAGCAGAGTGCAGCCTTTGCTCTGAGAGCCCAGCACCACTGTATCCACCCCGGCAGGATGAGCCGCTTTGGTACAGGCTGCATTGTTCCCCAGCAGGAAACCGATGAAGTATATGAGCGACACAAAGCTGTAGCAGACGGCGTAGAAGATTATGGGCCGCTCCGGGTAGCGGAAACGCTTGACGTCGATGAGGAAAGTGAGGAAGGTGAAGAGCGTGGCACCCAAGCAGATGATGGAGCACACGCCGATGAAGTTCTTGGCAAATTCAATGTCGTGGGGTTTGAAGTACATGTTGGAGCAAGGCGGAGCACAGTCCTGGGCGCCGAGGAACGATGAGCCATGGCCCGGTTTGGTCTTCAGCTGCAGTGGGCACCAGAAGCCAAGGTCCCTCTTAGCTGATGAGGAGCTCATTGGGGTGGTTGCAGGAAGTGCCGAACCATCAGGAGAGCTGCATGGGTCCAATCTAGTTGAAAACAAACAAACAAACAAATCCTTCAATGGACCGATCAAGAACCACTGGTGTTGCTCGTGCGGATTGTCTGTCATTGTGGTTTTCTTACTTGTCACAGTGCAGCTCAGCAGGCCAGGTGACACCAAAGATTCGGATATTCTCCTCGCAGTCGGACAGAACGGCCTCGCACTGCTCTCTGCAGGGACGGATCACTGTGTTCTCCTCCGTGCACGCTGGGATAAAGGCTTGGCACAGGAACTGATGGACGTCTGGAGAGCAGCGCAGGTTTGCCAGGGGCATGAATGGCTGGAGATTAAGAGACAGGTTTTGTTGTATGAAAAATGACTGTCAATATGAAAGGGCTGTGATTCATGCTTGAAGTTTATCTGAAAATACATGAATTTTTTTAAGTGTGTTCTGAGCAAGTACAGATACACACCCTGCGAGTTTGAGCATCTTCTATCACACAAAAACACGCGTATTCAAAATATTTCGAGATAGAATTGTCTTTGGATATGTTAGATTTAAACATTGCTTTCACCCTTGAAAACGTGATCATTTCAGGCAGACAGTAGCAATCTGTAAGATCACAAACCTTTGAAGATGCAACCCACAGCTGGAAAACTGACTTTTTCCCCATAGGTTTGCATAAAGAACCCTATGTGATTAAATAGCATAACATGAGCGGGAGTCATAAATGGGAATAAGGAGTTCTGAGATGATTAAAAAAATGTATATTACATGAAATAATTGTTTTAGTTTATGTATTGTTTTAGACTTTTTCCCCCAACCTTTTCTTTTTTCTTGTGAAAAACTGGGTAATTTCAGCAGGATACAACGGGGGAAAGTAATCAGACTTTAAGTGACCAGGTCGATATAACCCACACGTACATACACACATATAGAAGTGCTGATGATGGGTCCCAAGTGGACTTTGCTTCATTTTAAGGAGTCACAAATCAGCAGGTTTGGAAACCTGCTCTTCATAGAAGCATAAACTTTGTTTTGTTGATCTGCGGTGATCTATAGGGCCACACAAAGGAGCCCATTCACTGGCTGAGAACCATTTTCTTCCATTTCAACACACTGGTCAAAAGCTTTGGGGGGCGGAGGGGGCAGGAAATGACTGCACGGACATTTGGAAACACACAACGACAGGCCAGGAAGGCTGGAATGCACAGAGCTGTTGATAGGTTAGGCTGTAGCTAAGCCATATTATTAGTGTGTCTACAGCACAAAATGTGTGGATTTATCAGTGGCATACTCAGCTTACACTGAAGACAACTTCATTCCACTTGTTCAGATCATCTCCATGCTGATGTTTCTAAATCCTTGGATTTTGATTAAATGTATACTTCTTAGGTTCCTTTATTATTGCTATGTATCATTGATATCATTGCTTATATCACCCAGAATACTTTGTTCAGTCCGGACCCTTTGTTGGAACATCATCAACCATTGTCAGACCAACATGCATAGACAGACTTCTGTCAGTCTGTACTGCTAATATTTGTACACAAAACACACACATACACTCCAAACAGTCCACTATTCAATGTTTCCTTTCCTCTTTTTTTTCATGAAATCCAGTCTGGCAGTAGGCCCGTGTCTCTGGGGCCTGGGCTTGCCCCCTCTGACAGTAAGCGTCCTTGTTTCTCTCCTGTGGAGGTCCTGGACTCCTCAATGAGCTCCCCATTGCTCAACAATCTGACCTTTATTTGCTTTATGACAGCGTTACTGTAAAAACTGCCCTCATTTCTGAACCCTTCAAACAGGATCAGCAGTACAAGTTGAGCTGATTTTTTCCTTAAAAAGGCAAAATCCTCTCATATAATTTCATAGCAAAGTACTTCAAGGATTAAATGATTCGAAAAAATGGCCAGAAATCACTTTTCAAACTTTCACTCAAACTTTTTGACTCAAACGTGTTCCCTGTTCGTCGCAGTAGGTCAATCGGTCCTTCCATCATCTTTGTATTCTAAAACTTTGATGTGTTCTATTTCAAAAGCTGGCAAACCCCTCGTGGAATCTTGAACCAAGGGCGGAAAAAGGTTAACCCTGCTCCGGAAAATCCTACTGATAGGCTGGACTGAGCCCATAACGAAGCAGAAGTCTGCTTGATGGCAGCGTAAGGACTTTGTGATAAATCACTGCGTACTTTCAGAGAAAGCTATGTACAGTATGTAATGTTGAATGTAGGCCAGAGAGTGCAAGCATGTCACCTGGGAGACAGGACTGTAGGGGTAAGACCGTGTACAAGGGGGAAATGAGTGAGTGATTAACGGAGAGAATACTCATTGTGGTATGCAGGGTAGGCTTTGTGTGAGACTGGGTGTGTCCCTCCCCTTCCTCCAGAAATCAAAGGCCCCTCACAACAAAGTCGATGAAGTTGCCCGTGGCCAAGGTTCCTGTGAAATAAGAAGCCTATACCTTTGCCAGATGCCACACAAAAGACTCCTTCAACAGATCACTGTTGACGCTCAACACTCTGACACCAAATGTGTGTAACCAAACCCTGGCCTTCAAGGAATGCCGGGACACTGGATGCATCTACTGGTGTACAGAAACTGTGGAGACACAAGACAACACTTGGTCTAAAGACATGTTAGGAAAAACAAGGCCAGTGACCAAAGTCAGAATTTGAATTGTTCTCACTTTTTTATGTAAAAATAATAAAAAATAACAAATTCACAAATTAATACTGCAGCTACTGTATATCTTGACACTTTTATCAAAATGTTGGTCACATTTGTGGAAACTGTCTGAACTTCAAGTCTCTGGGTGGGCGTTTCCCATAGCACCTGTTGACTGGCATTTTAAGTGCTGCCGTTGCTAGGAGATGTGCTGTCAACTTTCATGGTGCACTGCTGACTGGAGCAAGTCATAGCCCTGTATAACCTACAAACGACGATACAAAACATTTTCCCCATTTTTCAACAAGCCCACATAGCATTGGTTGTGTACCATTAGCCATGTAAGACGTCTGTCCCTTTAAAGTGCTCATATTATGGTCATCTTCAGGTTCATAATTGTGTTTAGAGGTTATATCAGAATAGGTTTACATGGTTTCATTTTCAAAAAACACCATATATTTGTTGTACTGCACATTGCTGCAGCTCCTCTTTTCACCCTGTGTGCTGAGCTCTCTGTTTTAGCTACAGAGTGAGACATCTCACTTCTGTTCCATCTTTGTTGGGAGTCGCACATGCTCAGTAGCTAGGTAAGGACTACTAGCCAGTCAGAAGCAGAGTATGAGGGCATGCCCTGACAGTACCTAGGTAAGGACTACTAGCCAGTCAGAAGCAGAGTATGAGGGCGTGCCCTGACAGTAACTAGGTAAGGACTACTAGCCAGTCAGAAGCAGAGTATGAGGGCGTGCCCTGACAGTAACTAGGTAAGGACTACTAGCCAGTCAGAAGCAGAGTATGAGGGCGTGCCCTGACAGTACCTAGGTAAGGACTACTAGCCAGTCAGAAGCAGAGTATGAGGACGTGCCATGCTAGCAGCTAGGCGAGCAAATGCAACAAAGTGACCACGTTTGTCTCTGAAGTAAAGGCTGGACTACAATAGAGCTGTTTGGAGCAGTTTGTGAACAGTGTTTTCTGTTGGACATGGTAAGTCCCTTTGGGGGGGACTTTTCACTTTGGAAATATATAACATGGACAAAAAAGATATATAACACAATTAAGGAATGGGAAAAAGCTAAAGCATAATATGAGCACTTTAAAACATCTAAAGCATAATATTAGGTATTAGCTATTTTCCAATGCATTTGTGTCTATCTGACTATTGTGAAAAGAAATCTTTGAAATTGGTCCAGTCTTGAGCGAGAACGCTGTAACCGGCAGCCTAACCCTACAGGACAAATGCAGATCGTCAATGTACGACAACTAATCATGCTGTTTTTGCCACTGACAGGCTCAGATTGTTATAAGTGTGTATGGAAGCAATATTAAAAACTATTTTTAGCACCCACCCCAATAGATATTACGTTTATCAAATTTGGTTTGATATTTAGTTTGTTATTTGGTCAGTCAGAGGCAAACATGAAATAAATCATGCCCCCTTGAGAACACTAATTGAGGGGGCACTATTACAACAGAAAAAATGAAATAAAAATAAAAAATTATATTTCTGCTTTTTGGTGATTACAATTTTGACCAAATACTGTAAGTACATAAAGTAAATACAAACACCAGTATATCTCGCTGGTATTGAGTTCACACATCCAAACTACTTCACCCAGTCTAGCAATCACTCTGTGGCTTTGAGTTGCAATAGTCACCGCATCAATTTCTTGGCAAAAATGGATTGTAATTTCCGTCGGACTTTAAGAGCAAAATGAAACACATCTGCTCAACAACAGACAGTGAGCACTCAGGAACCAACTTTACATCTTTTGTACCTCTTCACCTTCATTTTATATAAAGCATCACAGAGCGGCCAGACTGAAAGTTTGGTGACATCACCCCACATGGTTCTTGGTAAACATACCATACCTACTTGGCAAAAAAAAAAAATGTACAAAAAGTTATCCTACCTGGGACAGCTAATGTGCAAAACTACCTTCATTAAACTGAAAGTACTGCTATAAATAGTGTCTCCTGTTTTCAGCATTGCCACTATCTTCATTTTAGGGATAATCCTGGTGATTTTATTGTAAGACAACTTCAACTGCAGAGTATGTAACCCCTTGACTGTAACTATTCCCTTGTACAGTAGGTTGTTGCCTTAAATAAGAATGTTGTTCTTTCTTAATCAACTTTTCTTGTTAAAGGAACCGTAATGAATTGTTCCAGTGAGGAAGGCATTCACACAGATTCAGTATAGTTCACAACAATACAATCTCAACAGTCGATTTACTAGATAGTGCTCTATAACAACCAGGCATGATTTGTGGACAAACTGTGGCTGGTTAATTGTGTGTGCCTGTTGATGTCCATTACAGAATGGTAATTATGGTTCAATCAATATGCGCTTCTAAGAGCTGACGGACACTGACATTTATAGACTGAAGCCACTAACAGCACTAATCATAGTGATTATTTTGAGTTGATGTTCAATGTGACTTGAATTATAATTTATTTACAAGCAGAGGAAGCGTCTCTTCTATCACAGGCCAATATAATTACAACTCTCCATGGAAAGCCCAGACTAATGAGATTCTTTAAAGGTGGGTCAGCAGCTGTGAAACCCCTTAATAGAAGGTTTTCCAGCAACTTATTCCAAACTATATGACAGAATCACAGATATGTTCTGTGTCAGTGTGTTGCAGTTCACCGCTGAAGCAATAAACAATGTTCTCCCAAATTCAACCTTTTTTGCCAATACCACGATTATAAGACTGGATTAAATCTGTAACACATTGAGTCTTTAAATTAAAAGAAAAAGAAGTCATAACCAAACAACACATACATCTAAATTATTAAATGTAACTGCATATTTTACAGACTGTTATAGTTGTCATGGAAAGTACATAAATTGTATTGGCAGTAAACAAGATTGATTGGCTAACGCCCATCGAGGCCAATATTGGCACAATTCAGTATATCAACAAACTCATATATGTAATGTAGCTCTGGGGAGTTTACTCCCCGGAGTCCTTATGTTTGTTTTTTTCGCCCAGCATATTTCCTTGGATTAGGATGGCACCAAGATCTTGGTTGCAGCTGTCGCCGTGGTCCTGCTGCACTCCCTGCTACACCCGGCTACGCTCTGCGGTGCCCTGCCGTGTCCTGCTGAACCCTGCTGCGTCCTGCTACGTCCAGCTATGCTCTGCTGTACCACGCTACATCCTGTAACGCCCTGCAATGCTATGAACTACTACGACTACCATTTGTAGTCAATGTTCCATTATCTTTATTGTGACTATTATTGCCACTGTTCATCACACCCCCAACCGGCAGCGTCAGACACCGCCTACCAAGAGCCTGGGTCTGCCGAGGTTTCTCCCTAAAAAGGAGTTTTTCCTCGCCACTGTTGCACTAAATGCTTGGGGGAATTACTAGAATTGTTGTAATTCTTTGTAAATTATAGAGTGTGGTCTAGACCTACTCTATCTGTAAAGTGTCTCGAGATAACTCTTGTTATGATTTGATTTGAATTGAATGTTATGAGGACTCACCTCCATATTACTGGCTGCGATATCTTGGTCGTAGTGCTCCATAATGTTGGGAAAGAAGGTCATGTTGTAGGGCATCCCCAAGCACCGATGCACTTTGATGGGCTCGCAGGTAAACAGGCTGTGGGCACTGCAGCTTCCCACCCATATCAGAGCCAGACAGGCCCACAGTGGTCCTGGCATCGGCATTGTGACAGCTGATTGGTTGAGTGACTGTATTGTTTTGTGTGTAAACTACAACAGGTTTTCTTTTGGCTCAGTGGAAGAATACTTTGCCCTGAACGTTGAAACCCCCTGGCTCACACTGTCATCCACATTTTACTTCTCCTGGAGTCATCTCAGTGGAGCCGATGGGTCTAGCAGCAGGTAAAACTTTCCCATCATTGGTCAGGATGCCTCTGGGTCACAGATTGAAATTCCACATCCCTGAAAGTAAAGTATTTATATCAAAATGGGTTTATACTTTCAGCTCCACAATGACTAAAACATATCTTGAGAGGTTTGTTTTGGACCACAACCCATTGATGAAGATTTGTCTTCAGGAACCTAAGCTAAAAAGACTTTTGTAGGTGGTTATTACGGTATTTACTACAAAGTTGCAGAGCAGAGACAGACTGAAGCCCTATCATCAAAACAGTATGCCATACAACCTCTCATTGTGGCAATAAGGGGTCACATTAAGCTAACCAACTTAAAATTAAAATGAATTAAGCATTTCCATTTCGGGACTGTTCGGAGACACATCAAACAGACGGAATTAAGCCAGGGGGCCAATATCCAGTCAATCCCTGTGCTCACTTTAAATGCATGCATTTACAGTGGGTGGGGAATGCTACAGATCCAGGCTGATTCAGCAGAATGAGTCTGAGCTTGTTGATGCACATTAAACTTCACGTTAGAGTGTCATTGTTTCACAGCACACACTTGAATAAGAAACTAATCTTGAAAGTCTGACTTTGGTTGTAGGTGGCCCACACAGGACCAGTTTTGGATATTAGTTCTGGTTATATAGTCTGTATACCTAACACATGCACGTCTGTTTTAAAACAAATAAAGTTAATAATTGAAGGTTTTTTTATATGAAAATATGGTCTTTTGAGAATAAAAAGATGAGTTGTTTATGTGGCTGCTTAAATTCCTGATGCTTATCATATGCTGAGATTATCACTGGTGGTTAGTATAGTTTATCTAATAATAACCAACGTCACTGATAAAGTAACCGCCTTCAACAATCTTCATAGATTGCATGCTAATTCATAGAGCTGCACTGAAATAATTGTGGAATCTGGGTAAATCATTTGGTTGGTTATTAGCATAAACCTTTCGGTTAGCATTTTAGCAATGATTAAAGAGACAATAAAAGTTAGCAAAGCAAATATTTAACACGTTCCACCAACAGCACGTCGATGCAACAAGCACACATGTAAAGTTACAGGTTAGTTACAACATGAATAAGCCCTTATTACATCTTCAGGACTTAGCATACCCCCGAAGCTAAGTTATTTAAAAAAGCATATCAGTCTGTGCCGGTCAGGAAAGCCGTTTTCCCGTAAATTACAAGCCAAATGCGGTGAGAGAGTACAGTAAACATGCCTGCCTCGGTCGCTGCCATGGGACGGGGCCTGAAACAACTTCGGTACAAGAAAGTAAACAAAACTTTGAGGGTAAAAAAAAAACGAGACAAAAGGACTTACCCCCAACTGCCCAGGAGTTCGTATAACAGCTGACTACATAAATGCTCGTTGGAGCAATTCTGTGGGGAATTTGGTTAGCGAGTTTCCTGCGACAAGCTCCAGCACAGCCCCTTCGTCTTTTCTTGTCCGGCTGCTGTGAAGTGAAGCTGCCTTCGGGTGCGTTTGGAAATGTCGGTATTTCGTTATGAACCGATGTAAGCACTTAATGGATACTGTTGTCTAACGTATTTTAAAAGTTATAACGGTGTTAACATTTTAACAGTGTGGTAAACGCTTACATACAAAAAAAACTATGATCAGAATATTAGCCTATCTCAATTAAAGGGTGCACTTGAATACACCGACAGCAGTGAAATGGGTATTGACGGGAGCACTTGAACGCATAGCAGATGGGCAGACGAAGGATGGGACAATGCAAGACAAAATGTCAGGGAAACTGTAAGGAACTTTTGTAACTGAAATGTGTGACACTAAACGGTGTCACAGCAGTTTGGTTGTTTAAGAAAGTCAACATGTATCATCATTTAGACAGACACAGAGTTTTTTTTTTAACATATCATCAGGAGGTTCTTTTGCTTTTAGGCTAGCCTATGTGAAAAGATGAAAAGTAGTTGCCTAGGTGAGGATGCTGCAGTTTTCCTAAATACCGCTAGATGGAAGCAACAGATTTATCAATTTAGTCCAGAAATATAGCTAACTAAAACCCAGTAATACCTTCAGTGGATAGTTAACAAACATCAAAGCAGCAGTAGCCTATTATACTGTGCTCCACCTGCCCTAATGACCAGTCGCCACTGCCAGTATACAGCTAAGAAATACACCCAAAGAATAGGCCTACATATTCTATAGGATAATAGTTTAGGCATTACAATTAGGCTACTACACACATATTGCATGTCTGTATTGAAGTAGGCTGTCCAGGATAGGCCTATATAAAAACCCTAATGTGAAGATAGCAGTAACATCACAGCTGAATATAGGCCTAACACTAACGCTGCTTTGACAGTTATTAGTGGAGCAGCCCGGTGTTAAATTACAGTAGGCCTAACAATAATTAATCATTCTATTCCTCATTGGCTGGAACCCTACGAGGACCCCCTGGTGTCCCTACAGGCGCCTATCATACTGTGTGGTAAACATAGCCTACTGACAGTCACACAATTCGTCGTGTCCCAATTATCCACCTGGAGGCGCTGTATCCCCTCTATGTCCATATTCATGTGACCGCCGTGCAGAGGCGGGGCTATAATGTAACAATTTAGGTGCTACAGTGTAGAAAGTGTCCGCGATTGAGCGCATCTGCCCGCCGTTGAGCCCTCATTTCCTCTCGCCGCGGATGTACAGGAGACCACCCTCGGACATTAAATGACATTTGTAACGGAGACGCCGCCAGAGGGAACTGGACTGATTCATAACACATTCATATGAGGTGCGTGAGCTTGTGGCATATTCAGATAAGAGGGAGCCCGAATACAGTTAATTCCTGCCAAGCCGCAATAGGCTATAGAATTTGGTATCGGATTGTCTGAGTGCGCAATGTGATGGATGCAACAGGATTATTCTGCTCGTACGGAGGAGGAGGTTTGTTCTCCGTCCCCATAGTTTGTGGACCGAGGCGCTGGCCTGTTGCTAGGAGACCTTTTGACAGCTATGAGCTTTTGGAAAGTGAGAGTTAAATGTATTAATGGTGTCTGGTTCTTTGGCAACCCAAACATTCCTTCTTCTCCCCAATCCAGTTCCAATTGTGCGCTGTTGTGGTGGTATCCTAATTGCCTCTTGTGCGTAAAAGACCACATTTACCACTGTGGTTGTGTTCAGTCAGGAGATTACAGTGTTTTGCAGGGAAACAATGGCCTACTTGTTGTGATGATCAGATCCTAAATATATCACCCTTCCGGATATGTTTAATCTTTTCTGAGACCAAAAATGATGTCATTTACTCATGTATATATATATATATATATATATACTCATGTTAGACATTCAAACAAATCATAAGGTATGGGATATGTTGCTGAATATATTGCCATTTCCAATCAAAACTTCATAAGCTGCCCATATTGAGGACATTTGTGGAGACAAAGATAGAGAGAGAAATGGAATATTACTCAGGATTTGGCACTTGTGGTGTAATTGTCAGATTTGATTACGAGTACATTTGCTTGATTTAAATGTTATATACAAAGAACCTCACCACCAACACATATTTAGGTAAAGCTATGAAATGTGTGCAGCAAGTGTTGGCCTGTTTTGGGGGTGGACTCAGGACCATTTAAGCTCATTTTCTCCCTCAGTCAGTAGCAGTTGCCTGCTGTGGTAGTGCGTCTGAAGGACAGAACAGATCAGTGACTAGATCTGGCCTATATAGGCTACACTTAAGGTAAACCACACATACACAGGCTTCATCATATATGTAATAATAGCCATATTAGAGGACCAGGGACGACTCATTGTACAGTGAGTAAGTCGTTTTTCAATCAGAGTATCCAGAGCAGCTTGGATTTCAGTGCATCTGTGCTGACCTCTGTTTTTCTCTTGGGCTGCTGGGTATTATCTCAGGGTTATCAGATTCAGGTGTGTAGCACATTATGTCAAGGTTGTAGCTACACCGGAGGGACTTGGTGTAATTTGGACTCTCTTCTTGTTCTGAGAAGTGCTGAGCTTGTTTATTCCCTTCTCTGAAGTCTGAAGTCGAGCTGCCTTTGGCTGTCACAGCCGCCGTGCTGTACATGAAAAGGGCTGGAAAGAAACAGCTATAAGAAATGTCAAAGTCAAGGCCAGTGCAGCTGAGAGAAGGGACAAGTCAGCATTAGGATTGACGCGCGGTTGCATCCCTTCACACATCGCAAAGGAGGTTGTCATGGCGGCTGGGTCGAGTGGATGGACTGAGTAAAACTGACATGCTGTTCTGTCCTATCAGGCTGATGTACAATCCCAGTGAGGAGACTACAGTCCTCAGGAGCCACACAGCACCTCCCCTCCACCTCCACCACCATCTCCTCTTCTTTTCTCTAGGGGCATGCCTTCTGAACCCAGACTCAGGTAAGTGGTAGCCTGTCCAAACGTACTGTACACAGAGTATAGGTAAATGCATAGATTTCTGACAAATAAGGTACACTCTTTGCCTTTACCACCTGAATTTGCTGTTCGTTTGAGATTACTCCCGCTTATTCATATAATAGGAATCACAGAAGTTAAATCAAAGAGTCATAAACCACAGATGATCCCAACGGAATTTAACTTGGATGATATAGAGGATTATAACATGTTTTCAAGGAATATAGAGAATGATATAGGTAGAGGCTTAGTGCTTCATGTACACAAAACTTTAGAAGCAAAAGAAATGGTAACTGTTTCAGAATTTCAAGAAAGTATTTTTGTTAAGATTAAATGTGGCAATAATGAGATTTTGATTATTGGATTAATTTACAGGTCAGATAGTGGAACAGAGAGCAACAATGATAATCTTTTGGTTTTACTAGAAGAAGTGTCAACAATAAAACATTCATACAAATTAATTATGGGGGTTTTAATTTGCCAAATATAGATTGGAGATTATTAGAAGTGAAGAGAAATAACCTCATAACATTAGATAACAGGTTCTTGGATTGTATTCAAAATGTATGGTTGTTCCAACACGTTTTAGAGCTAACAACGTGGCGAGGTGGTGATACCCAACATGTATTGGATCTTATTATAACAAATGAGGAACATATGATAGATGATATTCAATATCTAAGCCCTTTAGGCAAAAGTGATCATTGTGTCCTGTTGTTTAAGGTAATTTGTTATACACAAATGTTAAATAACGTACCCATAAGAAGGAACTACAATAAGGCCAATTATGATGAAGCATGTAGGGAATTAGAGAATTTTGATTGGATATCACATCTATATAATTATGATGTTAATAAAAAATGGGTACTAATAAAGTCTAAGTTGAAGGAAATAGAAGAGAAGTTTGTACCTCTTGCTAAAATGAGGTCCCATAATAATAATAAAAAAATACTCTTTTCCATTAGATGACATTACAAAAACAAAAATCAAAGAGAAAAATAATCTTGGAAGGTAAGCATTACGAAGTAAAAAAACAGAAATATAGCAGGCTTATCAGAAAGTTCGTAATATTGTGAGGATGAGAACGCGAAATTTAAAGCGAAAATATGAAGAGGAATTATCCAAGCAATCTAAATATAAACCAAAAGGAACTTCAGAAATAAAAGGACAAAAATAAAAATAGCAGTGGGTGATCTATATTGCAATCAGAATAATACTAATTCTTTAAAAACAGAGAAAGATATAGAAAAGGCAGATATATTGTCAGAATACTTCTGCAGTGTATTTGTTGAAGAGCCTGACGGGCAGATACCCAACGTACCAAGGTTGGAAGTTCAGCAAACAGAAAATCTTGAAATAACAGTAGAAGATACAAAACGACTTTTACATAAAATTAATGTATATAAATCCCCTGTACCGGATTTGATACATCCTAGGATTTTGAAGGATTGATATTGCTGAACCGCTAACCGTACTATTTAACAAATCATTAGAGCATTCAGTTTTGACTGGAAAGAGGCTCAAATTAGTGCAATTTTTAAAAAAGGAAATACATCTCTAAGCTGGAAATGATAGACCAGTTAGTTTGACGTCAGTTGTTAGCAAGACAAAGGGAAAACTTATAAGGACATATATAGTCAACCATATGAAAAGTAATACATTATTTAGTAGTAAACAAAATGGCTTCATATCCGGGCGGTCAACTTCTCTTCAGTTACTCACAGTTCTTGACAAATGGTCACAAGCTTTGGATAGAGGACAGACAGTTGACTGTGTATATCTGGACTTTCAAAAAGCCTTTGACACTGTTCCTCATAAAATACTGCTATCAAAGTTAAAATCCTATTGTTTAGACAACAGAGTTATTTATTGGATACAGGATTTTTTGTACAAACAAAAACAACATGTGGTAGTGAATGGTGCCGCCTCAGACTGGAAGCCGGTGACATCTGGGGTCCCACAGGGGTCAGTTTTGGGCCCTGTTCTCTTTGTAATATATATAAACAATCTGCCAGATATGATACAGTCAGATTTTTTTTGAAGGTTTACCTTTTTGCGGATGATACTGAAATTTTCAGAATAATAACAAGTGACACAGACCGAGCCCATCTTCAAGAAGATCTATGTAGTATGGGCAAATGGTGTGGCCAGTGGCTATTAAAAAAAATGACACTGTAGCCAATCATGTAGTTGGGGATATAGTGGTTAATCCAGTACAAGAGGAGAGGGACGTAGGTGTTGTGGTGGATGGTTCACTTGAATTCCACACACATATTTCTGAAAAAGTTAAAAAAGCTACATCAATGATTGCAATAATAAAAATAACTTTTCAAAATGTATGCAAGGATATATTTTTACCTTTGTACAAATCCCTGGTAATATCTCATCTTGAATATGCAAGCTCCGTCTGGTGTCCATATAAATTAAAATGTGTAGAAAAAATTGAAAGGGTCCAGAGAAGAGCTACTAAATTAATTCCAGGAATGAAAAACATGTCTTATGAAGATAGATTGAGGAAATTAGGTTTTCCGACTCTCATATTTAGGAGATACAGAGGAGATATGATTCAGGTGTATAAGCTTGTACAGGGAATGTATGATGTAACAGTTGAGCCTATCTTTCAGTTTTGGAACAATAGGTACGAGATACGAGGGAATTCTTTAAAACGTTACCCTCGAACATGCCTGTCTGAAAAGAGAAAGAACTTTTTCACACTGCGGTAAAATCATGGAATGACCTTCCAGAAGAAGTTGTGCGTTCAATTCCTTTAAGAATAGGCTGGATGCATTTTGCCTGTCAAAAGGTGTAATGTATAATTATAAAGCTTGTCAGTAATTTATGTAATTAATTTATGTAATTAATTTATGAATTGTTAGAGAACTTAAATTATGAAATGAATGTGTTTTTATAAAATGTTAAAATGTGAATATATATATATATATATGTTTTGTGTCTTTTAGAGTCTGGGATAGAGGATTGTATATCCTGTACCAGAAATCTTTTCAATAAATTTACTCTATGCAGACCAGTCATGCTTGCCGTGCGTAAAATATAAAATGTGCACCCTTTTGGAAGACGTTCTGTTACCATGACTATTTAGACACAATTTCAATGCAACAACATTGTTTAAAACCAAATTAAATTACACACACGTGCAGAACATTTGTCACTAGATTTCAGTGGCTTGATTATTTAGCCAATCAGAGCCACTGGAGAGACAGTTGAATGCTATGTTATTACATGCTCAATGCACAAACAGAACTGTTCCTTGAGCAGTTGGTGTATCAAGAAATGTAGACAAAGAGCCATTAAGCACCATTCTTTATTTTAACCTAAGGGAAATCTTTGTACTGTAAGATGAATATCTTGTAAATAATAATAAAGGTGTTCCCAGTATGCAGGCTCCACTGACTTTCTGTCGTTATCCAACTTATTGTTTGGATGTAATGGAGGTTAGACTAAAGCCATGTAAAGGCTGTATGTTCTATATTTTTGTTATTGTCAACAAAGCCTATGAAAAGACCAAAGCTAAAAGTTAGTCCTTTTCTCAAGACTGTCAATGCAGCCTATCTCTAGCTCTCATCCTCAAACCCAGTCCTTCCTACTGAACGTACCTTCTCCTGATGTAAATCTTAAAAACGGGTCACAAATAGGGTTGCAAAATCCCTGGATTATTGATGTTGAAAACTTTCCATGGGAATTTATGGGAAATAAAGTGAAATTTAGGTTGCTCAGGCTCTATTTACCATGCCATATGCAGATTGAAACTAATAACATTTTACTGTATCGTAAATTGCAGACATAATCCAAAGATTTGCCAACTAAATCCATTAAATTGTCAAGTGTGAAACATTACATGTGGTGAGTTAGCTATAGCTAGCAAATGTAAGCTGTAATCTTGAAATTTACATTTAAATAAATGTCTGTCACTATCCCTGAAAGAAGGGTAACATGCTAGCCTATGGACCACTGATGAAAGTATTGCAATATATTTATATTTGCAGTATTACAAACTAGGTGTCAGGCGTGAAATAATGCTGTATTATAGTTTTTTTTTCATCATGTACAAAAAAATTGAACTATGCACACAGTTCTTAAAACCTGATGCTCATGTATCAACAAGACTCCAAATCATAGAAATAAAATGATATTCGTTCTATTTCCATGGTCCAGACCATAGAAATAAAACATTTTATTTTAACATTTTATTTCTATGGTTTAGATTTTTAAACCCTTTCTAAATGGAGAAAAATGCATTGATAAATTTGAGCCAACAATATGGGCTGTGTGCAAACGTAAGGTACAACAAGTCATTTATAAAATAAACATAATACAGTAAAGAATGAATGTCAATAGATTAATTAAAACTCCTCAATTAACATGCTCAATCCAGCTACATCCCACATGGTAAAACAGCTAGCAAAAACTAGCAGAAGATGTTAACAAGTTATAAAGTGTGAACTTTGCTTCAGGCCACTATCTGTTGGTTCACTGAATTATCATAAGAAATATAAAATATATTCATTCCAGTAATATAATCCCAATGTGCCTGAGAGCATGTAGCCCCTTGGCTCACACACTGCAGTAGTGTTGGCAGTAGTGTGGGCTGCACATGTGATGGGAGAATGCACTGTGCATACAGAGAGTTGTACATTTACTGAATTCCTGTTTAATGGGATGCTGGCAACTGATCCGTACATGTGTTGAAAGAGTGCACTGGTTGCAATTCAATAAAATGGGCATTGATGAAGAAATCTGGGGAACTGATTGACTCGGAGACTGAAAAAGGTTCAGGAAACTATAATGACTTCCTGTATGCAGAAGCATTTATTGAATCTTGATATTATTGAGAATTAGGTTTAATATAATACAAGTCAACCACCATGTAGTGTCATGTAATGCCAGCCCAACTCTGAAGTGTCCGCCTTTCTAAGGGAGTCTTTAAAGCTTTAGTGCGTAACTTTTTGATATTAATCAACGTCCGTTACATTCAAGCCATTGCCAAATGAGTTGCTACAAAGGTAATGAAGACTATCAGCTCCACACAACTCTCTCAGTATTTCTCAGTATGGCTATGTTCAGAAAATGGTATCGTCCGGTGACTTTCCCGCGCAGAAACTCAAGTGAAGATAATGACCTCTTCTGAAGAGTCCATCATGTTTTTTTAATCCTCCGTGTCCTCCTTGGCTACTAGCAACTGTGTGGAGGAGAGGTGGGGGCGGGTGCGCGATCATGTAAGGCTGTATCATGTGGACGCGTCAACAGTGCTGTTGTCATTATTTAGAATTCATCATGGGGGCGACTGAAACTACGCACTATAGCTTTAACTTATTCTGGACAGACAATATTAGAAATAAATAAGCAACGATGGTCTTTCTCTAAACGTTAATGTATGCAAAGATATTGGAACCTAAACACATTCACACACACAGCGTTCACTCCCTATGCCACTAAGAATCAAAAAGAAAACAGGCAGATTAGTATTTTTTATCAGGTAGCTGCTACTTCTCCAGTCATCTCGACACACAGAGTAGAACTATTACTTTGCCTGACACAGGTCGTGACCTAATGCTGTTATGTTGGCCACTGACCCGAATGTGACCTGGGGTACCACTGTCTCTATTTACCCAGCATGGTAAGTAAGCTGAAAATTCCCTCACAGGCATACATTTAACCAAAACATGCCATAAGACCAAGCATGGCTTTTTATGGGTATCCATTCCCAAATAAGTTCACTATTATTTAAGTTTAAATTGAAATTGTACAAAGATTTCAAAGTTCCCGAGCTTCTCTTGGAAATTTTTCAGAAAATTTCCCGATCCACTTTGTAATCCGTCCAAATATTCCGACCCTTTGTAGTCAAGAATATATAGTCCATTGCACATCAGCGATGCTCGCTGCTGAAAATTCAAAATTTTATAGATCAAGGTCAGTTTTCTAGTTAAGAGGAGTACTATTCAGCCTGTGAAAATTGTTGTTGTATTATTTATTCTGTGGCTCTGGAGGATCAAGGATCAAGACTGAAAAAAAAATTCAGATGATTTTGCTTTGAGCTTGACCATAACTATTTAACTGACTAACTTTGGTATAAATTGGGTGCATGAAATGTGAAAGACACAGGCAAGGATAGTCTAGAAAATGTATGCTCATGTCATGTTCCATGACCATTCTTTCTTTCTTCAATCTGCCTCTTGTGAATCAACTAGTTTTATAAAAGTGCCTTACTTAATTGCTGGAGTAGCCCGTTAAATGTGTAGATACATCATAGTGTAGATACATCATAGTCTACAGCTTCAAACTGATCAAACTTTATATTTTCATGTATTCAATATCATCAAGGACATCAAAGGTTTCACCCCTTCTCAAATTCCTCATAGAGCTTCTCTCTCTCTCTCTGAGTTGCTAAATCCTTTTAATTTCCCTTCCCTCTCAGCCAGCACGACAATTTTGTCCTGTTCTCCCTTGGCTCCCTCCGACAGAGTCCAACAAGCAAACAAACATCCTGACTCATCATTCATCCTACCTCTGGCCCATAGTGTGCACACACACCCTCCCACACACACCCATTATTTCCTCTGTCTTACACACCATCATCATGAAGGTGACAGAGCAAGCGTTCTGGTAGACAGCAGCATTTAGAGTAATGGCCGCAACTGTAAGTGAACAGAGATGGATTATCATGGACAGGGTGCCATACTGCTTAGGGATGGGAGAAAGCTGAGAGGGGCTAAGGATGGGTTGGTATATTTGCTGCTACAAGGATCCAGATAGTCAGTCAGTCAGTCAGTCAATCAGTTCTGTAGTCAGTGTATTTGTCTCATCATCCACCATAAACAATGTGATTTGAGAACTGTGAGACACACTAATGGGCAGAATGTGTTCCTTCTAAGTGTGGGGACATAATGCAAATGTCATTCATAATGAATCATTTTGTGTGAATAGTAAAGTGTCACTTGTTTACAGTGCATTTAATTGAATAAAATTCTTGGTGCAATTTCAAATATGAAAAAATATAATTAAAACTATTAACATGCATAGTGTCTTATACACCTTGTTCTTAGAAATAAAAGAAAGGACTTGTATTACAGTAATGTGTCCCCCCAACTGTTCTCCCCATGCTAGTGATGCTAGCACTATGTACAACTTTCACAGACTGCTACTGCTAGGAAAACATTAATGTGAACAGGTAATATGTGTATCTTTAGATTAGACTCTCACTTTTTGGGTCATGGCTGTCGTTTTCAAAAAGATTACTCTGTCGTAAAAGTATTAGCTAGAAGGAGGTGAGGACTATACGACTGTAATCTTAACAAGAAGAGCTAGCAGCTCTGATAAGGCTGTACTCATGCTCTTTAGGTACCTTGAGCTAACGCTAGCATGGTCCACAAGCTCAAAATGATAATGCTAATGCTGGCGTTTAGCAAATACAATGTTCGGTTCACCATCTTAGATCTTATTGTGTAAGCATGCTAACATTTACCAATTAGCACAAATTAACCACATTTCATGGCAGTTCATCCAATAATTCTTGAGTCTATTTCAGTCTGAACCAAATTGGTGTTCCAACCGACCCTGCCATCCCCAAAAATGAGTGCCTTGTAGTGCCTTCTTGCTGTACCAACAAAGTAGTCTAGCTGTCCCAAAATGTAAAAGACTCCTTGAAAACATAATCCAGTCCAAATTCACTGCAACAATGTTATTAACAAAATTAGTCAATTTATTTTAATTTATGCAGCCTCTCTCCAGAAGGGAAGATTGTGTGTGTTAAAGGGTTAAACAGCAGTAGTGAAATAACAATAGTAGGAGTGGTGATAGTAATCGTGTAGCACAAGTAGCGGTTGTAATATTGTTATTATTATCATCACTGTCATCAATAGAACCAGAGCTTTGTATCATCTACAAGTCCAACTCCAGTTTAACAACATATCTTGTGTGTGTGTGTGTGTGTGTGTGTGTGTGTGTGTGTGTGTGTGTGTGTGTGTAGCAGTAGTAGGGAGATGCTGACAGGACAGAGGCTCTGTCAGTCAAAGTCCCACCAGGACTCGGTCCTCTCTGCCCTCAACCAGCAGAGGAAGGATGGCTTGCTGTGTGACGTCACCCTGGTCGCCGGTGAGCAGAAGTTCCATGCCCACAAAGCCGTCCTGGCAGCGTGCAGCGATTACTTCAGGGTGAGTCCTGGACCATATTCTATACCCTGAATATGTATCTTATAATATACAAATGAGCGTTTGTAGTTGAACAGGAAGATTATCCAGATTTGTAATTAAACACACACTCCTTTGTTTTCAATGGACAATGTAAGACTGATTTAAAGGATTGCACACTTATCAAGCTGATATTTGCCATTCTATAAAAAGCAGGCATGCAGTGCAGCCTGCTGCTGATGTGATAGAGGCGACAGTAACATGTTGCATAACCATCTTCAGAGCTGGTAGATTGTTAAAACTGCCACAAAACCTGTTACCCTGCCAACTCTATTCTGAGATTAAATTCAGCATTCTGAGATTAAAGTCTGGAAAAAAGTTAAATCTCAGAATTCTGAAAATAAAGTCAGAATTATAAATTTCTTTCTCAGAATTTTGACTTTAAAGGTCCAATTTGTAGGAATTTCTCCCATCTAGTGTTGAGATCATATATCGCAATCAACTCTCTCGCACCACGCAGTTCAAAGTACGTCAAAAGTTCTTTTTCTGGGCGAAGAAGAAGACTAAATTTGGATTTTGAATACGTGCGGTCCTCCATGTTTCCTTCTTCAAACTTGCAGGGTTACCTTGCTACGATACCCATTAGCAGCATTAGCAGCACCTGTGAGTTTATCATGTGACAGCGAAAATGCGAAAGGCGGAGCAGTATGTCCTGTATGTCCCTTACCGGCTAACATATTTCAAGATGGAGCATGAATGTGGAACGTCTACCCCAGTTCATGCAAATGCAAATATAAAATTTCAAGCCAAAAGGAATACTTGGAATTGATGGTGGTGGTAAATATTCATGAAAAAGGACATGTTTGTGAACGGGCAACACAGATTTTGATAATGAACAACTAAACACGTTACACACTGGACCTTTAAACTCAGAACTCTTCCGTAGATTTGCATGTATGGAGATTGTACAAAATATGAAGCACTGACTTCGCCATGAGTGCTACAGCAAATCATTCTTCACCCCATCTGAATGGAGCCCAAGTGTTTGCTGGTCTCTTGCTGAAGGCTTCAGTCTGATTCAAGTCAAGCCACAGAGGTAGCTGTAGGTAGACTCGCGCTGTCAGACAGCCGGACAAGAGATTTGCTGAGATGGGCTGCAGGGAAAAGTGCACGGATGAGATTTGATTTAGGGAGATTGAGCAGATTAGGAAGTATAAATTAATCCTTTTTGAAAACGAGAGGCAGATTAAATATGTCCAAGTTGCCCAGGGATTACTCCTCCTGTGTGTGTAGGTTATTTTTACTTCTCTCTGCAGAGAGTTGAGGGTGGAGGAGTCACACTCCTCTCCTCCTTTTGTCCGTCCTCTTCACTTTTGTTCTTCGGCTCCGTTTTTAAATGCCGCTCTTTCAAGTCCCAGCTGGGCCGAGCAACACTGTTGTTCCAGCACTAGGATTATTAGATCAGCCTGCTACAGTACGCAAGAAAACTCACTCTGGTCCCCTGTTCCTCTGTAGGGGTTTAACAACATTATCATCAGTTTGTCATCTGACTCCACTGCTGGGTTTCATCTAGCTCATTTACCGAGGAGATGAAAAGCGACTGTTCTCTCCCTCTCTGCCTCTTTCTTTCACACTCAGACACACAAGTAGCATCCGTGATTATAGCACATTATCTAGCCCATCAGACATGACTGATTGTAATGAAATACCTGACCAAGCGTGAGTTGTTTACCTGAGACTTGTCCTGAATGTGTCACTTGCCTCTTCCAATGCTGTCACATTACTAAGACGTCTGGACGACTCAGGCAGTTTTGGCCAAATCAGTGAAACCCACATCACACACCACCATCAGCAAAAGTGAGCGCGTGCGCACGCACACACACACACACACACACACACACACACACACACACACACACACACACACACACACACACACACTAAATCTCTCCTTGTTTTTTGTCACACAGAGAAATATTTCCTTCTAGCCCTGCAGTCAAGACAGAACTCATTTCCAAAGCTATTATTGTCTCAAAGAATCATTTCACGCTGTATGTACTACCTGCACTACACAGAACTCTGTTACTGCTTTCACCTCTTTATGAAGACAATGCTATTTTAAGTTGGACTGTACAGTATTTTCACCATATGACTTGTAGCTGATCAGTCCTCTGGGCCTTCCAATGTAGCCTGATTTGATAACGTGATACTGTAAATTGATTCAGGAGGGGGAAATTTGCTGTACAGCATTCTGTATTAGACTCACCTGAAGGTAATCTGAATCTGACCGGTAATTGGAAAGACATTCAGTACTACATTCAGTGCCCCAACCCTAAATTGGATTTTCTTTCCAGATATTTGCAGGTACAAATATATTTTCATGTGAACTGGTTTTCAGTATTCAAAGGTCCCATGTTATGCTCATTTTCAGGTTCATACTTATATTTTTGGTTTCTATTTGAACATGTTTACATTCTTTAAAGTAAAAAGACCCACATTATTTCTTTCATACTGTTTGCCTGAATGTCCCTGTATTTACCCTCTGTCTGAAACACTTTGTTTTAGCACTTGTCCTATTAAGCCCCCCTCCCGAGAAAGCCCACTCTGCTCTGATTGGTCAGCATCTCCTGGTCTTCTGTATCGTCATTGCAGCCGGGGAATGACTGTCTCTAACTGCCCTTAGCAGCACTTACTACCTATATATAGTATAGTTGTGGCATCACAACGGTATGGAAGTCCTGACGGCTCGTTTAAAGGTTTCTTAATAAGGACTGTGTGCATTTCTCTTTAAAGTGAGCGTTTTGATACTTTCTTTCCCAGTATTTATATAACTCCTCCAACTGATTTATAATAAAAAAAGACATGGAAATCTCGCTTTCTACAATATGGGACATTCAAGTCATAGAAAGAAATATAATATCGTATTCTGTTTTTGCAGATAAGTGACTGAATTAATTTGCACACTGACAATAGATTATGCATGTGTGTCCATATGTACACTCATCATGTTCAGGAGCTACATAGAAATTCAAATATCCAAAGATCATTACTGGTAAGAAAAATAGTGGTAAGAAAAAAATATCACATTTTGTTTTTGTAACAAACAAGAAAAGAGACTATTGAATAGCACTTTCCCAACTAGAAAATACATGCATGTACATGTAAACACTCATCATGTGCAGAGCCACCATAGAAAATATAAATACATATACAACATTCAATAATTTGTATTCAAAAACAACAGCAGCCAGCAGCCACCCCAAGGACACTGAATCTGTAAGTGATGTATCCAGGAGGCCTCTCTTCTCCCTATTTCCTCACTTCAATACCCAAGAACCGTAGCATATAAACTCCATGGCCAGCAGAATTAAAGTGTCAGGCTACAGGAGACCTCTCATCCCTATTTCTGATCCGACTATTATGCTCAAAAATCCTAATTCTCAATTCCCTTGTTATCTTGCCCACAAAACAAAACTCGGAAGTACATTTCAATAGGTAGACTACATGTGTGGTCCATGTGGATATACCCCTTTCATTTGATTTCTATGCCTGTGTGAGGATGTAAAAAATGGTCCCATTTAATCAAGGCATTACATTTCACACAGTTCAAACAAGGAAGATTTCCCCGGGGAAAGAGAGCTTACAAAATGTGCAAGCCTAGCATAGAGATCCATCTTCACGAGTCTGTCTTTGTGTTTTCACTGATGTGGTTTCACAAGAAATTCTATTCTTCCAAATGGAAAATTCTGAACCCTTGTAAACGTTCTTCTACAATCTCAACGCTTTTTTTTCTTGTTATGATAGGGGTAGGGATGTTAATGATTAACCGTTTAACCAACACTAAGGATTTTGACGGATTAATACTATTAACACTACTTAAAAGCAATATTATTAAAATAAAAATAAACAAGTTATGAAAAAAACGTTTTTTGCATTGTAAAAAATAAATAAAAATAGTTAGCTAAGTTCGTGGCTCTCTGCTGGAAGGCGCTCACAGCGGAGAGTGACGTCACACATGCCACTTTATAAAAGAAGGGGGAGGGGGGGTCCACACAGAGTATGGACCCTATACCCTATAGTAGATAGGGGTTAAGTCTTCAGAAGAGAATTTTGGCACAAAATGCCAGAAGAAGCTTCAGTCAGATACCACTGCATGTAAGATATCACGATTTCTGTGACCTGACCCCCATAAACCTGCCTGTAAATATAGCCACAGGCCCTTGGAGAAAGATTAATCAGTGTCGGGAAGGATACTTTCAAAATGTATTCCGTTACAGAATACAGAATACATGCCCAAAAATGTAATTTGTAACTTTTTCCGTTACGTTACTCAATCTGAGTAACGTATTCTGAATACTTGGATTACTTCCACATTGAATTGCATTTTATAAGTGTAGGAATGCGGCCATCACATCCAGCTTACTAAACAGGCCTATTCTGGTGTGTTCTTCTGTTCCAACTGGCTGAATGTGTACCTGAACAAGCAGATAGATTTTTGTATTTGTAGTCCCGAACCGCAGTCTAAGCTACCATGAGCTAATTTTAGCTAACGTTAGCTAACATGTCAAACGGGGCTAGTCTTTCAACGGCTCTGGGGCAAGCAAATCAGCACACAGGAGAATGTAAAGTCGCACGTCAACTATTAAATAGCAAGGTGACCAGTAAAACTACAGCAGACGACTACCCTTGGCTAATTAAAAAAAAAAAACTTACTTTAAGATGCTTCTTCAGGTTGGAGGTGGAGGAATTTGGACGCTGAAAGGAGGTTGGTTGCTGGCAAGCAGAGGTTGCACTGCAGTGCACAGTTATATTTCATTCTCCCTGTTCTTTCTTTAATGTGAAATGCTGTTTGAATTTCCAAGATAGAAACGCATTCTTGCCCTGGCTCTGTTGTGCCGGTTCCGGCTCCATCTCTACCTCTATCAGTGATCACGCAAATAGCTACATTTTTCATTTTCATATTGGGGCTTCTGGGAAATGCATGGAGTTGCCTTCATTTATTCAGAGAGTGAATAAACTTGTCAAACAGATAAGTATTGTTATGTAATCCATTGATTTCAACAATGTAACTGTATTCTAAATACCAACTATTTAAATTGTAACTGTAAGGGAATACAGTTACTCATAATTTGTATTCTGAATACGTAATGCCGGTACATTCTGGTATTCCGTTACTCCCCAACACTGAGAGTAATATTTCACAGGGTGCGTGAGGGAGTCACAAGTCCTCTCAGGTATAATCACAACAAGCAGAAACACATAAATTCTGCTGGCAGGTCAGGCTAACTGCAGCGCTGCACTCCCACTGCAGCATCATGTGAAAGGACTGCAGTATGCGGGGCTCTGTGGCTCAGTGTGTCCCTGCGTGTGCTGGATCTATATGCCAAGTCAGAGGAGCCATCCGTCATCAACAGCTCTCCCTCAGCTCCTCCACCAAGGTCAGGAGCATTCCTGCTGGCGGAGGCGACCAGCCCTGGGAACACTCTCAATCTCTCAGCTCACACACAAACACACGCTAACACAGAAGCAAACATGCATAAGCAGTTTCTCTCTCACTCTCTTTTTGTACTTTCCGCCTGTTTAATACTTGTGTGCACTCTGACCACAGCTTACCCACCATCACACCCCAGGTTTAACCACATGCCGTCCTCTGCTCGGTGGACCAGTAGATTTTTAATTAGAGTAGTGGTGAATCAACAAGGCCGAGCTCTGAGGAGAGATGTGCAGGCCTTGGTTAAAACTCAGCGTGGCCTTAAGTCGACTCTGTCTTTCACATCACCTTCACAATACAGAGGGGCAATTCGCCAGAGGAGGGGGTCGGTGCCTGGTTAAAGTTCATGGGTGCTATGAATCAGGGAGAATTGGATGAGTTTTGGGAGGAATGAATGTTGCTTTCATGACAGAGAGAGAGAGATACGCTAACTAGCCTGAGGGCCTTGGAAGCTTCTAATGCTGTTATACAGCAGTTTCTGAGTATAGATAGTGTGTGGAGTGTGACGGAGTGCTACAAACTGCTACTGTGATTAAAAAGATATGTGAAATTGCAAGTTAGCTAGATCACTATCCCGAGGCAAGGGAACTGTGGGGAAAGAAATATTCTACAGCAGCTAGATTTACTTTTCAAAAGCAATTTATGATGTCTTTTTTCCCATTACAATCCAGAGGATAAATATAAACTATAACTTCATAACCTTGCTGTCCCTGATAATTGAGACAGGTAGAGTTGATCTTCATCGTGGCCAGGATTTGACCCATCATCTCCCTCCTCTCACTCTTCCCCTCCACACTCTCTGCTGATCACTGACTCTGTCATCCACTCATGGTGTGACACTAGTCAATAGCTTTGATTACCGAGCAGCAAGCTGGACTCGAGCACAGCAGGGCCAGACTGCAGACGCTGCGTCCACTGCTTTGATCTCATGTGGCGTGTGAAGTACACATGTGTGTGCGTGTCAGAGGGAGAGGAAGACCGAGAAGTACTGATTGTGCTATTTATTTCTGCTGACCTCCGGGGACAAGGCCGGCAAATCAATACAGAAGGGCTCTAGGATGTTGCATCTGGCCGGTTTTGATGTTATTTTGTCAGCACACACACATACTAACAAAACCGATTTCTCAGTCTGTTATTGCTGTGACAACTTAGAGATATAATATGATCAGACTCAGAGAGTCAGAGTCAGAGTCAGAGATCAGAGAGTCAACATTGAAGGAGTGGAAGAACAAAGCAGGATTGAATTTTACCATCAATGTCTGTGATTTTTGTTTTGATGTAGTGTTCCATGGCACAGAAATATCTCTGTGGTGGTTCAAAAGAGAAAAAAGCAAGGGGGCAAGCTTCGCTTCAGAGCTCGAACCTCCTACGGCGCCATTTTGATGCTACCAAACGATCACCCGACGTTAGCATTCCATTGACTGCCATTCATTTTGACGTCACTTTGACAGCGAATAACTTTACATCTGAAGTGTTTAAAGACTTTTTTTGTCCATTGTTTATTTCTAAAGAAACACGACAATGTATAAAAGGTTCAATTACCTTATATCTAGACGTTTTTGTAAAAATAGGCTAGTGATTGTGTCATAACCACGCGACTTACTGTCACATAGTAGAGGAATTACCGTATTGTACAGGAGAAGCTCGCAGGCAGTTTGGACTTACATTAGCTGTTTAAGTTTAATTACTAATATTAACTAGCATTTTAGTTAGCAATAATTAGCCTGTGCCTATGTTATCTTCTTACATATACCTACGCTCTCCGTCTCTGCAAGATTCAGAATGATTGAGAGTTCTCTTGGCACAGCTACCAGAAGACTTACAACTTTCAAACAGGTTGCTCACGTCACATTTACGTCGTCTTTCTCAGTTTGAGGCTGCGCAGTAACGCTCAGCCATCACCGGAAAAGTGCTTCTAATATCCTTCACTGGTCTCCGCCCTGAGACACGGGATCTGTTGGTCCAGTTTATATACTGTCTACGGAAAAAAGGTCCAAGGCACTCTTCTTGCAAACACTTTTAAAAAGCCTTCATTTAAATGGCTATTTTATGTCAAAATCACAGACACACACCTTGAAGAAGGCCGTTTGTGCCGCTACACGTGTGCTGCTGCCTAGTTCTATTTTCAATGTACTAGATATCGATATGAATAATAAACATATCAATAAAGGCTATTTAAAAAAATATTGCAAGAAGAGTGCCTTAGACCTTTTTTTCTCTTTTGAACTTTTTTGTCCCCCTTCCAAAGAGCACCTTCATGATTTGTTTGAACTTCTGAGCACTCCGGACTTTTTTTCTTCTAAAGTCTCTCTGTGGTGGTGTTTCCTCAGCTAACCTCCATGTTTGTGTGTCATCAGGCTATGTTCAGCTTGTGCATGGTGGAGAGTGAGGCAGACGAAGTGACTCTGCAAGGAGTGACCAGCGTAGGACTCAAGCATGCTTTGGACTTTGCCTACACTGGACAGGTGAGTCTTAGCAAAAGACATCACAGCTGAACAGACACAGAAAAGAGTATTATTACATCCATCAGCTAACAACAGCCAGCTTATAACATGCTATGCTAACTTGCATGTTGCCAGCAGTGACAGTGATGCATCCTTGATAATTATTAAAGATTTTTTATTCAATCATTATGGATGCATTCATGTGTAAGAAAATTCTAATTTTAGTGCTGGTTCAGGGGGAGCTAATTTGAACAACTTTATATATTGTTGGGTAGTTTAATCTACAACAATGCATCATGTTTTATAAGTAGACCAAATGTTTTGCATGTAAAACTCCATCTTTGCTGGTCCCATATTGTAAAAAGTGAGATTTCCATGTCGTTTGTGATTATAAAGCAGGTCGAGGTCCTATATAAATACTCTAAAAGTATTAAAACGCTCAATCTACAGAGAAACACACACAGCCTGCATTCAAAAACGGTGCCTTTAAACGAGCCGTCAGGGCTTCCATACAGTTGTGATGTCACAACTATACAGTAGGAAGTGGTGCTACAGTGCTGTTACAGTCATTCACCAGATTCTATGACTCCGAGTGCAGATGCAGAAGACCAGGAAACACTGACCAATCAGAGCAGACTGGGCTTTTTCAGGAAGGGGGGGGCGGGCTTAAAGAGACAGGCGCTAAAACGGAGCATTTCAGACAGAGGGTGAATACAGGTATATTCAGACAGACAGTATGAGAAAAAGAATGTGTTTTTTGAACATTAAAGAATGTAAACATGTTCCAGTACAAAGCCAAAATACAAGTATGAACCTGAAAATGAGCATGATATGGGACCTTTAAGTAACTACATCTTTTACTATGAGAGCAGAACATGCAGCATTTACCTCTACAATGCAGTTGAATATAAATCTAAAATGGAAATACTCAAGTAGTATGATCACTTTAGAAAAGGGGTCTTCAACCTTTTTTATACCAATGTATATTTTCAGACATATTAAAATCTTTCAAAAAAGAAACTTTTTTTTTTAATATAATTTGGAGGCCCCCCTGCACTAACTCTGAGGACCCCCTGTTGAAGAGCTCTGCTTTAGAATTACAGTTACATTAGTTACTTTCCACCATTGCCAATATGTCACCAAAATAAATCAAAACAGGGCATTTGCAGATTACCACTTCAATCTCAGCAGCAGAAGCTTCTAATGCAGCATGCCTTTGGATACAGTATTATCCAGGAGTCTCCTCCTCTTTGGTCACTCAGAGCCCGACTGATAAAGGATTTTTAAGGCCGATATCGATACAAATATTTGGTGATTTAAAAATCCGATATTCCGATATATCGGCCGATATATATTTAAAAAAACAAATCCAGAAACGCGTAACAAAACATAAACAGATTTCCCTAACATTAGTTATTTGTAGTTATTTATGAGTCCTCACTAAAATAATATGATAATGCAGTTTAAAAATAAACTTGTTTGTTTTATTGTCAAAACAGAACAGAGGAACATCCAAATATATTAAAGTTCTGATAAATAAAATGTATAAAAATACAAACTTAAAGGAGCAGTAGGTAAGCCTTATAAAACTAGCTTTCTGTCATATTTGCTGAAACTGACCCTATGTTCCAGTAGAACTACATGAAGCAGGTCATGTAAAAATAAATCCAGCTCCTCTAACACCACCTACAGCCTGTAGTGAGATTTGTAAAAATCCACCGCTCCCTGTTCAGATGCACCAATCAGGGCCGGGGGGGCTCCTACGGCATCGTGACCCTTTCCGAGTTCTGCGTCGTGTTTCTTTGCATCGCGGTGCATTTCACCGCCAGAACGCTAGGGGGTGTGTGGTTTCCGGAGGGTCAATCGCGAAACTCTTTGTTTACTTGTGCTTTGGTGTGTGCGTCGAGCCGGCGTGTGTGTGTGTGTGTGTGTGTGTGGGGAGTGGGTGATAGAGCGAGGGAGAAAGTAAGAGAGTGACAGCAATTGTCTTCGGAGCGAGTACCAGACTCTAGAGTCATAGTGAGAGAAACAAAGTGTCTCCCCTGTGTTTTTTGATCACTGTGGGAAATCTGTAGCAGGAAAAGTTAACCCTCTCCTTGATTTCATGTTGTTTATGGAGAAGGAGAACCAGGAAATGAGTCAGGGGAAATGCAACGCCGCAACGTGTAGTTACATTTTTCGAGAGGTGCACGTCAGGCTACGCCGTCGATTCTACGCACCACTATAAAGCGGCCTTAACTGCGTGTCAATCACTACTCATGCACACGTATTCATTCTCCCTTGTGGGGGGAGGGGCTTAGAAGACCGTTTTGGGCTTTGGCAGAAAGGGGGGGAGGGACTGAGAAGTTGTTGATGTTCAAATTCTTTGGCTAAGTCCTGGATCTTCACAGTCCTACATACGGCACCTTTAAGATATGAAACTTAAAGGGTTAAACATGAGTATTGCCAACAGGGACGTAGTAGAGTGCCCTCTGGTGGACAAACTATGCAACGCCAACACTCAGAACATGGTTGAAGGGTGTTTCGTCCGTTTTTATTTTATTTTTTAAATATTCATTTATCGGCCATTATAAATGCCGATACCGATAGTTTGGAAAATGCCTAATATCGGCCGTTAATATCGGCCCGCCGATATATCGGTCGGGCGCTACACTGCAGAACATTATATTATACAGTAAGAAACACAATTAAAGCCAAGAAGGCAGAAGTAGAGAGCACAGTATTATATTTCCATACTGAAGCAGCGAGACGTTCATGTGAGCGAGGCCACTGTCCTTGCCTTCTCACCCAATCAACAAAGACTAAGTGTGTGATCATTTCTAATAACCAACCTTGACCTTTTTTTTTTTAAGTGCCAGCGATGCTCGGTCCAACAAGCAGTCGAGCGGCTTATGCAGTACATCAAGAGGCCAGGAACTTTGTAATTATTCCTAATTTTATTTCCACAGTGGAAATGAGCAAAGACAGGGTCGGTTAGGCAGTGTAAGTAGGTCAACAGCAGGCTTGCAAGCCACCGTGCTTTGGCTGGCTCAGCCCCTTTCCGCCCAGAGGAGATGATAGCAGATGAGATGAGGGCAATATGCTTATCCCCACACCGTAAATAATGACCTACTAAAAGTCCTTCAGCCACATGTCATAGGCCAGCAGGGCGAGGGAGGAGACACACTGCCACATGATGCTGTCAGCCTGGAAGTCAGTTAGGAACTTTAATGACATTTTCCACAGCGGATATCTTAAAAAATTAAACAATTGCAACATCCTGCAATGTTACCACAGTTTTATTACCCACAAACAAGACATTTTTCAGACCCTAAATCTTCTATTTTCCTGAGCTAAAAAAAGGGGGAAGGGATGTGAGCCTACATGGGTCTAATCGTGTGTAGAAGACACACACATCTATATTCTGCCACACAAGCATCTCCTTTCATTTTGTCTTCTCCTCCAGGTGAAAGCTCAAAAGTAAATGCCAGTTTACACAAGAGCTCACTATACTCCCACACTCACACCAGCAATGGCGTTATAAAACTGACTTTTGCTGCGTGAGGTTGAAGTGCTCTAACTGTAGTGGGTCTCTGGAGTGGAGAGGAAGAGCATGGCAGGATATGAAGAGTGTTCACTTACAGTTATTACAGTTATTATTTTGGGTTGCCTTCGTTGCTGCTGCTGCTGCCTTCCAGGATACTGATTGAGTCAAAGGAGAAGAGGAAAAAAAAAAGGTGTTTTTTGTTGTAGTGGTGATGTTTAAGGTGCGTAGAGTTGAGATTTCCTCTTAATTTGAGAGAAATTTGATCTGCTCAGTGCATATAGATCCTAAGCAAAGGAAGCATCCAGAAGAAAATAACCAATTATTACTGCTTTCTATCTTAATATGTTAAGTTTATGGACGATGTGGCTAACTGGACCACTGCCCATGCCTGGCAGGAAGCAATGCTGTGATAAATGTGCAGATGCATCTTATTGTAGAGAAAGAAAAAAAATAATACACTTGCTGGGATTTTATCCCAAACAGGGAACATGTTACAGGGAACATTTAGCTTGATGATTTCCAACACTGTTTACATGAATGCTAAAGTGGCCAAATAATGTGCGTATTTATATGCAGCAATGCATGTAATTAAACACAAATACTGACTAAAATGTTTTTCACATCAGTTACAATAGGCAGACAAACATGCACTGGTAGAAAGTAGTAACTTTTTTGTACATGTACAGATTTGTTCTGTCAGGATGAAAAACAGGAGCTGCCTTTCCTGTTTTCAAAAATGATAAATGATGAGGAGGCTTTCCCAAAAATGATAGCCATGAATGCTGCATAACAATATTCAGTCCACTGCTGTGCTGTATCAACAGTAGTGAGAGGCGAGGGAGACAAATGATGAAGTCATTTTTCACACTTTCGCGACTGATGCAGTCACGGCTCTGTGGCTATGTAGGGCAGTACTGCTGAATGGATTATCAAAGGCTTGTTCCTGCCCTTTAAAACCAAACTACACTTTATTTGGAGTAGCTGAGTACACTGTGTGAGAGGTAACATGGGGCATGTTTAGTCGGATTGGGCTGTTATTCCATTGATTAATAACTCTATGCAGTTCTGTTGTGTGCTGAGAATAGACACAAAAAAAGGTCAGTTTACCCTCCATAAAGTACATAATACTTGCCTCTGCTCCCGAGAGCCCAGCACTATGAATTGGCTGTATTACAGTAGCTTTATGTTACATATGGTTGGGTGATATGGAGGAAGCTTTCAGCAGATAATTTTAGCTGCTGTTCATTTATTTCAACAGGAAGCATTTTGGCAGAATCAGTGTTGTAATAATTGCCTGAATATGTTGCTTTGCTGGGAGGATTATAATGGTGAATCAAGCATATTGGTAGAGCCGTTCTTGTTATGCTGTGCTGTCTGTCACGCTCACTTTCCCTGGCTCTAATGCACCATCTATACCATTTACAATTACCTGGCTTACCTGGCTCAGTGATTCAAAAAATAATGACATAAGATATATAGTATATATGCTCCCTGGTTTAGCCTGGTGAGTTGAATATAAAGTATGCGTGTGACTTAACCCTTTAATTAAAGCATCAGTATCGTTCCTAACATTCCACATACCTTTTTTTTTTTTAACAACATACAATATTTAACCATAATTAACCGATGAAATGTATTGCCATTTTGTTTTTCACTTGTGCAAGAAAAGTCTTTTCAAATCGTATTTCTATCTTTAACATAGCCCAATATACGTTACGTTTATACATGTTTCAATGTGTCAATGACTGGCCAACCCGGTCTCACGCCAGTTCGTGAAATGGTCACGTTATTTTGATTTATTGATTCGTGTACAGGTCACGATTTTCGAACGTGACCATTTCACGAACTGTCATGACACTGGACTGATCTGGGGGACGCATCAACGGGGAAATGAAATGCCAAACGCCGGCGACAACAACGCGACGGACCGCAACACGCGGGACGCGATCCCCGGGCGCAGGGACACGATCTCTGTGGCACGCAACAATGGGGAAATGAAACGCCACAACAACGGGATGGTTGTGGTTAGGAAGAGAATAACGCGAAAAGGAACAGCAACACGCGGGATGTGATCCCCGGTCTCCGTGGTGAAAGTCCTGTGTTGTTCGACCCATCCACCATCCCGCCCAACCTCCCTTCGCGGATTTTCGCCTTATCAATACTACTCGCTACCGTAATCGTTCTGTGATCACGAAATATGCTTCCCATTGAAATACATTACTTTAAAATTTGTGCTCGCCACACGAAAATAACGACATTAACGTGTTCAGTACACGAATCAATAGATTCAATAACGTGACCATTTCACGAACTGCCATGAGACTGGGCTGCACTGGCCCTTATCAAACACAAATTAGTCGGCACAAATAAATGAATCATTTTGTTTTAAAAGAAATGTAAGAATTCAGAGAAAAATGTGGGTGATTTCCCAGATGAAATAATAATTTCCCAGTCCCCAAATACCTAAAACAATACTTAAAGAAATGAACTTTATGACAAAGCAAAGCGACTACCCCTCACATTTGAGAAGCTGGAACCAGATAACGTTTTGACGCAGATAAATCATTTCAGCTCAAACAGAAAATCCCAGTTACATAAAACAGAATGACCTATTACCTGGTACTGCATACAGTGAATACACGGGACTGAGAGGCTACAACCACGCTAGCTGCTCTTTGAAGCTGTACTTGAAATAATTAAAATGTTGATCTTGCGATGGTGCTAGATGAAAAGTCAGGGGAAATCACCAAAGTTATTAGTTATTACAGTCCATCCAATAGTTGCTGATCCATTTCACTAAAAACCCAGAATGTTACACACCTTTTTCTCTTGCTTGCTTTTTTCTTCTTACAGTTTTTTCAATTGCTTAAGCACAATTATGAAAACAGGGACCGTTTTTTTCAAAAAACTACACACAATTAGCACAACCACACACCCAATTAGCAGAACACCTCAGACCCTTTGCAAAATGAAACACTATTTTATAAAAAACATATTTTGTTACCATATGAAACACACACGTTTCATTTGACTTAATTCAGTTTGAACCAGTTACACACTGCTGTTGCTAACCTAAAACACTTTTAGCAATTCTACTTCTCAGTGATTAGAATACTGTAAATGAAGTACAAAGAGCAAGTACAAATATACAATAAGTTCATCAAACACTACACAAGACCAATGCTGCAGACTGAGGAAAATATAATTCATTTCTCTCCATATACTCAAATCAGTCAACATGTCGACATGGAGAATCAACAACAAAACAAGTCCCAGTTTTCATGCTACTGCAGTAGTGTGCATAACACTGTTAGCTCAGCAAACAACAGACAAACATAAAATATGGTATCCAGTACAGATTACAATCACTAGCTAAGTTTCCATCCACACAAAAAAAACTCATGCGAATAAAGCTGGTGAAAGTGTGTTTCCATCCAACGGCTTTAAAGCCAATAAAAACCTGTTGCGTAATGATGTCACGTGCTGTTTTGCGGTCAAGTTGGTATATCGAATTGATTTGAGACATTTTAGGGTGTTTCCATTTATTTTCGCACTGAATCGCACAACGTTCAAGCAAACATTTGCGAACAAAGTTCTGCTAGACAAAATGGACCTGCCATCTACCAACAAATGATCAATACTGCACAAGTTGTGATAGTGCTTATGTGCCAGCTGATAGCCACATATCAAGCTATAATAAGAAAACAACGACGCTATCAACACATTGCTATGATGATGCAGATGCAGATGGAGGCGGCCTGTGGTGTGGGAACGACAGAGTTATATTTTGCTCGTAAATTAAATTCAAAAAGTCTCTCGTCTCCTTGTTGGTCCACTTCCATCTGTCTTCGTTGACCCCCGCCATGTGTGCAAACTGAGCGGAAACACTGGGCGGAAATTAACTAAAACTTCTTCGTTTTGTGGCAGGATGCAACCATAAAATGACCTAAAACTTAATCACAATTCATTATTTATTCGGCAAATAACGTTTCCATCAGCGTTTATCGCATAAGCCGTATATCAATCAAGATAAAGTCCCATGAGACCGAACGTATTTCCTTTGAGTCGATATTCATGAAATTCAATCAGATTTTACTGTTTCCATGAGGCATTTTTCATTCGATATCACTTAATTCCGATAAGAACGTGTGGATGGAAACATAGCTACAGAAAAAACATCCATCCATCCATCTTCGTCCGCTTATCCGGTATCGGGTCGCGGGGGTAGCAGCTCCAGCAGGGGACCCCAAACTTCCCTTTCCCGGGCCACATTAACCAACTCCGACTGGGGGATCCCGAGGCGTTCCCAGGCCAGGTTGGAGATATAATCCCTCCACCTAGTCCTGGGTCTTCCCCGAGACCTCCTCCCAGCTGGACGTGCCTGGAACACCTCCCTAGGGAGGCGCCCAGGGGGCATCCTTACCAGATGCCCGAACCACCTCAACTGGCTCCTTTCGACGCGAAGGAGCAGCGGCTCTACTCCAAGTTCCTCACGGATGACTGAGCTTCTCACCCTATCTCTAAGGGAGACGCCAGCTACCCTCCTGAGGAAACCCATTTTGGCCGCTTGTACCCTGGATCTTGTTCTTTCGGTCATGACACATGGTACAGAAAAAACAGACAAACAAAAAAAAGATCTGAATAAGTACAGAAAATACTAGACATTATCTCTTCACCTAGCTGGATCTGGCCAGAGAATTTCATCAACATCACAGGCGATAACCTCATTGGCAAGACAACATGGGAAGAACCGTCTTGAATGTCGAATCCATCCTTGCACATCTGCGGCGTTGACTTGGTCACAGGCGTCCTCCATGGCCTGAATGAGGGGGGTACCTGAGCCTGGGGCCGGATATCGTAAACCCTCCACCGCCATGCAGAGAAAAACTCTTCCATTGGGTTTAGAAACAGAGAGTATGGTGGAAGGTATAGTACTGTAAACTGTGGATGGTGTTGAAACCAGTTCTGGACAAGAGCAGAGCGGTGGAATGACACATTGTCCCAGATGACAATGTATTGCATCTGGTGCATTTGGTTAACTGCTATGACGATGTTGTGCAATCGATCCAAAAATGCGAGAATTTGAGCTGTGTTGTAAGGGCAGCTGTGTTGTAAGGCATGACGGAGGAGGACCCCATCCTGTGTAATGGCAGCACAGAGAGTGATGTTACCCCCACATTGCCCTGGAACATTGATTATAGCCTTGTGGCCAATGATATTTCTGCCTCTCCTTCTTGCTTTTGTGAGGTTGAACCCTGCCTCATCTATTCATGCAGGATTTCTTCAGCATCCATCTGTAAAACTCTCTGAAATACAGTGAAAGAAAAGATTGTGTAGTTCAGGATGGATCTAGTATACAGTCAATGTACATGTAAAAAGGTCATGTGTGCAGTATGCACCATCACACAATACATACCTCTACATACTCATACCGCAGCCGTTTGACCCTCTCTGAATTCCGCTCAAAAGGCACTCGATAAATTTGTTTCATTTGAACCTGATGTCTTTTCAGGATGCGTGCCAGTGTTGACAGAGAGACCTGATGGACATTATTGAAAATGGCATGGTCACCGATAATGTTGGCTTGGATTTCTCCGAGCCTTATAGCATTATTGGCCAAAACCATGTTTATGATCTCTCTCTCTTGTTCTTGCGTGAATATGGGCCTCCTTCCTCCTTGTCATTCTCGACCCTCAATCCTCAAATGTCACAGAGAGGGGTATCAAACGTGCTGATATGGTGCAGATGCCACTGTATATCTGCTAAGATTTGGCTGAACTCTTAGTCCAGCCTTCCTCAGCATCAATACGTGGTTCACAACATGGTCCACTAGTGTTGCGCGACTTTCATTTGATAAATTTGGTATTCTTCTTCTTTGAGCACATTCTCCGGCTTCAGGTCTTCCTCTCCCTCTTCCTCTACCTCTACCTCCACCTCGGCCTCTACCTCTAGGCCAGTGTTTTGCTCCTTGAGTTTAAGGTTTTGCTAATTGTGGGAAAGTTTTAATTTTAGTGTGTAAGCAATTGAAAATATACATTTGAACTGTAACGTGTTAATTGTTTACAACAATATATATAAATATCTATAAAAAGTGTACAATGTATGGTATCGTACATGTTGACTTGAAAGCTCAATAAAAAAAGAATAACAAACCCAAAATGTCAACCTTCTGTGGTGGCTCTAGAGGAACAGTCAAGGGATCATCTTGACATCCTTGACATTTCTCGTTGCCTTAAACAACTAGAAAGTGTTCAGAGAAAAACAATTCTCAACTATTTTGACTTTTTAAATGAAGTACATGTGTGTGAGTCTAATAATCAAACCCACTGCAACCCAACTGCAGAAGAACTGAAACTGAAGTAGAACAAAACAGAAAAAATTAGACTGAACAACCTTGTTTATCTCATTTATCGTTTATCAGATCCTGCTGGAGCCAGCGGTGATCCAGGACGTCCTGTCCGCAGGCAGCCACCTTCAGCTGTTGGAGCTGCTCAGCCTCTGCTCCCACTACCTCATCCAGGTACACATACACACACACACACGCACACAGACACACACACACACACACACACACACACACACACACACACACACACACACACACACACACACACACACACACACACACACACACACACACACACACACACACACACTGCACAAACAAACATTTTTTCAACCTTGCACAGGTGACTACGCTTCTGTGTGTGTATGTGTGTGTGTGTGTGTGTGTATGTGTCTGCGTGTGTCTGCGTGCATGCGTGTGTGTGTGTGTGTGTGTGTGTGTGTGTGTGTGTGTCTGTGTCTGTGTGTGTGTGTGTGTTATATACAGAATAGTTTGGTGCCAAGATGCAATTTGTTCACATTCACAAACTGAGATTATTGTTTCCCACTTTATCTTTCATCCAAATATTACTATAACACTACACTTTGAACACCTTAATCCTGCATCCCATGCCTCTACTTGCATGGAAAATCCATGCCCACACACACACACACACACACACACACACACACACACACACACACACACACACACACACACACACACACACACACTGTACCAACATAAAATTGTACAACCTTGAATGTCATTTGAGTAAAACATACGCTTGTGTAAATACAAGACAGACAGAACCCCAGATAAGGTGTTTACAGGCCAAAGCGTCCAGATTTGTTTTAGAACAATCATGGTCACGAACAATAAAAGGCAACCCCAAATCCCAGATCATAACCGAGATAACGAGCATTGCTTGTGATCGTACTTTTCTAATTTCTTTATAAAATCAGTGAAGAAACAAATGACGCTTGTGATGACAGCAGCTGCAGTAACATCAACAAAAGGAAATGTTCAAAAAACAAGTAATTCATGTCCTAAAAAAGCGCTGCAATTATTCAAATTTAACAATGTCCAATCTACTGCAATCTGTAATTAATGGCCGGGTGTGAATCCTCCTCCACAGAGAGGTTAAAGGTCAGAGTCAGCTGGAGACTGAAGCCCTTGAGCCAGTACAGATTCAGTGTGCTGCTCAAGGACACTTCAGTGGGGTGGATGCTTGTCAGCTAAGACGTCTGAAGATCTAAGCCACCCAGCTGCTTGTTTAATGTAGTTTATCATAGAGACCAAGACGGATTAAACAGAGGCAAAGTCAGCCCCTCTGGCTGCTGCAGATGAAAACCAATCAGGTTTTTGCAGAGCAGAACTGCTCGGAGGTATTTCATAAGATACACAGTGGTTTTAGAATCACTTAATTACATGCATATAGATACTCCACAGTACTAATTACATCTACTATTTCATTCTGTGCATCTCGAATCCCTGCCACCAGACTGTAATGTTTTTATACTGTGTTTTACCGTCCCAAGTCTTTACAGTTACATCACAATAGTAAACCTAGCTCAAAGGTGCCATCTGGTGGTTGCAAAAGCCTGAGATCTATTTGGTTTGTAGTGACCAGACTATACCTCACTACCTCACTATAAACAAAACAGCCAACCCCCTAATTCACTAGCAAGGACCACGCCACAAACAATTTAAAACATGTAATTTAAAGATTTAATGAACGCTTGATTATATTGAATGTTAAGAGCACAGGACTAGATTTGGATGGTGGGTGAGATTGAAAAGAGAGAGAGGATGGATCAGAGTGAGACTCAGTGTGGGGGTTCCATCTCAGGTGCTTTCGCCCGAGCTGATTTTAAAACTCCCGGACGTTACCTAGAATGTAGTCTATATCATTGATGTTCCACTTCCGGGATTGCTCCGGTGCTGCAGGAAATTCCGCCAGATGCGTGTATTTTCGCCGATGTCCGTGAACCTTCCAATTCTTTGTGTTGGAATTTTAAACTCCGGTGGATTTATGAGGACTATAGTTAACTGCTCCTCAGATCTCTGCAGGGTAAATCCAGACAGCTAGACCCGCCAATGACGATTGTGATTGGTTTAAAGAAATGCCGATAAACCAGAGCACGTTTTTCTCCCATCCCAGAATGCTGTGTGGACTAGCCAGACCCTCCTCGGCTCCACAGCGATGTGGATGGTCTGGCAAAGTGAGACTACCTAGAATGAGAAATGAGTGCACTGGACTGAGTAGGAAGGGATGAGTGTAGGAGGGATGGGGGGATGAAAGGATGAGGGTAGGAGGGACGAGGGGATGAGGGAGGAGATGACGAGTGGGTCAGAGTAGGGATGAATGAAGGGAGGGATGGGGGGGGTGGGAGTGAATGGATGAAGGGATGAGGGTAGGACGGAAGAGGGGATGAAGGGATGAGGTAGGTGAGAAGTCAAGGTATCAAATGGGAAGGGAGGGTGGGTCGAGAATGCGGAGACAAACAGCACTGAGTGGGTTGGCTTGGATTATAAAGGCTGGTCAGTGATTAGAGGTGTTGTTGAGGCGTGGCCCTGCTCCCAAACCTAAGTTAATTCATTAACTTCATATATGGTATTATAAATTTTACCAAAAAAAAACTATAGAACATATACACTTACCCAGATAACTTTCTACATACATACATGCATACATACAGTGTGTTTGCATACACTTACCTACATATATACATACATACATAGACGCCTACATATACCCATAAGGGTCACTACTTATATACAGTACATTGCCACCATGAGGTGAATAATATCCTAAATAATGATGATAACCATAATGATAATAATGATGTTCATCATCATCAGCACCATCATCAACATTCTCACAGAATAATACTACTCAATGTCTATACTTATCTAGTGTCATGTCTTTGAACCTTTTTTTAAATGTGAAGACATTCCTAATATCTTTTAATTCCTCTGGTAATGCTATCTGTTTTGGGATGGGGTTAGAGTGCATAGTGGACGGGAAGGCCAGACCAATAATGACAGTGATTTCCCAATAAACACTGCACCAATTGATTGAAAAGCCCATGTATCAGCCATTCAGGACCACCCAGCTCCCATATGATGGATACTGATGTGCAGAGTTCAGTTAATTGAATATTGAATAACTGATCGATGCCACACTTGCTGTGTAAAGGGCTGTAAAATCCTTTATCTGAAATAATTCTAGTGACACATTTTGACTGCTATGAGTGTGCAATAGTTGCTGTTATTTGTATAATCGTAATTCTAATCTATAATGAAAACCCTTTAATCTAATTTGTTTTAAATCCTGATTCATAGATTTTTTCAAAACAAAACACACTTTTCTGTAACCTAGAAGTTGTAGTGAAATTGAAATGTACAGAATTTCAGTGCAAAATATCTACTTTCGAAACCCTGAGTGGTTGATCCATGTAGTTATTGTTATATCAGGTTGAGCTACTAGCTGATGCATGTTGCACTGTGTGTGCTGAAGGACAGCCAGAAGATGGCAGTCTTATTCCACTACTCAGGGCCTTAGTTTCTTTATGTAGCTCCTTTCCTCTCCTTTATTTCTGTATGTCTCTACATTTGGCATCTGTAATGTTATCATTTAACTATGAAAATTAAATTCAACTCACTGTATGTATGTATGTATACACTGTATATGTCTGGCTTACATGTATATGATATGTTTATGTATCAGGAATGAGTGTGTATGTCCAACTCTTCTATGTGGGTTGAACAAAAAAAAAACTCTATCCATCTAAATCAGAACCAGAAAAGGATTTATTTCCAAGTAAGCAACACTTACAAGACATTTGCCTTGGTGGGGGCAAATTACTTGTAAGTGTTACTTACTTGGACATCTAGACATCTATAATTGGTACATGTGACAAATCCTTTTAAAATGATAGCTAGCATGAAAGACAAACTAATAAAATCATACATATGTACATTTGTGACTATATAGTCCTCCTAATTGAATATTTATAGGTGATGCCATTCTTTGCTGTTTGCAAGTACCGGGAAAACATTTATGCTGAATACTTGCATTAATTTGTATGTTTATGTATTCCTGCTGCAGGAACTGAGTAGTGTGAACTACCTGGAGCTGTACCGCGTGGCCGACCTGTTCCACCTCCCCGCCTTAGAGGAGGCCGTGGTGGGCTTCCTGGTGGAGCATCTGTCTGAGCTGAGCCAGAGCAGGCAGGAAGAGGCTCTGCAGCTGCCCTACCGCCTCCTCAGGGAGGTGCTGAAGAGCGACCGCCTCACCTCTCTGAGCGAGGAGGAGATATGGAAGGTACTGGAAGTGTGTGTGTGTGTGTGTGTGTGTGTGTGTGTGTGTGTGTGTGTGTGTGTGTGTGGTCATGGATTTTCTATGCAAGTAGAGGCATGGGATGCTAGATTAAGGTGTTCAAAGTGTAGTGTTATAGTAATATTTGTATAGAAAAATAAAGTGGGAAACAATGATCTCAGTTTGTAAATGTGAACAAATTGCATCTTGGCACCAAACTATTCTGTATATAATACACACACACACACACACACACACACACACACACAGATAGAAATGCATTACACAATACATAGCACAGACAAATTAAACACTGTCAGCTGCAACTCATACCGTTTGTTTATATGAGGCTATGCAATAGGATGTGTGTCAGTCCATGCATCCGTTTGAACATGCATATGTGTGTGTGTGTGTGTGCATGTATGTGTCATGAACAGCTGGGATTGTAGAGTGAAGCGACAGTGCGGGGTGGAGACTTAATGTTTTGGCTGTTCATTTGCACCAATCAGCCACCCCCACTTCCGCCCCCCCCCCCCCCCCCCTCTCTCTCTCTCTCTCTCTCACTCTGTCTTTCTCCCCTTCTCTTCTCTGATTAGGCCCACCGCGGCTCCATCAGGGCCCCAATCCCCCAGCTGTCACTCGGCCGCCCGTCTGATTGAAAACAATCAGGCCTCTGATGGCACAATTACCCTGACCCTTTAGCCAGCCGCCGCCGCCATAATCAGCCTCTGATTAGGCTGCTTTGGGCCTCCTTCACTTCGCCCAGAAGGTTAATTTGGGCATCAGACGGAAGCGAGCGGCAAGCGGGGGCCGTCGTCCGAAAGGGTGGGGGGGTGGTCGACGGGGAGGGGGGAATATGTGCATGCCAAAACTGCCCTGATATATCTTGGCAGTCAATCACCGTCACTCAGAGTTTTCTTAGAGTCTCTCACGCTCTGAAAATCACATTTTCTCTGGCTTTGTTTTTTTCCCCTCTCTTCTTTTCTTGCCATCCTTTGCTCTGCCTTTCTGTAGCTTCCCCCTCCCCTTACCTACCTCTCTCTCTCTCTCTCTCTCTCTCTCTCTCTCTCTCTCTCTCTCTCTCTCTCTCTCTCTCTCTCTCTCTCTCTCCCTGTCTTGTGTGGTCTAACTCTCTTCCTTTCTCAAACACACACACACACACACACACACTCTCTCTCTCTCTCTCTCTCTCTCTCTCTCTCTCTCTCTCTCTCTCTCGCTCTCTCACTTTCTCTTTCAGTGCGTAGGGGAAGGAGAAGGAGTTCATTTATTCTATGCCCGGAGGAAGTTGCGTGATGCAGCATGACCTTCACAGTCAGCTGCCATAGTGCACACGCTCACACACACACACACACACACACACACACACATACAGAAACACACACACATACTGTCACTTCAGAGCAATGAGGAGGAGAGAGGCGGGGTGAGCGATAGAGAAAGGGAGGTAGAGACAGGAGAGTGGCACAGATACCATAAAAAGACAATCCTGACTTGCATGTTTGTTGCATCTTCACACCTTTAGAGTGGATACAAGGGGAAATCAAGGGAAAGCTGTTCAGTACACATTGAGTATTTGTCTATACATCATCATACACCAAATGCTGAGTTTGGATTTCTGGTGTGATACTGTGGATTTGTCTAATTTGCCCATGGTCGTCTTTTTCTGAAAACAATATGTTGTCAGTCTCCACTGCTCCAAAAACTTTAATTTTAACTATACTAAATTGTCCTTCTCTGCACAGATTACGTTTAAAAAACCTGTCACCAGTCATCTCGCCCACATTCACACCTCGTCGCAACTAAATAACCTTCCACCACTCTCCACTTCAATTAAATTCTCTGCATGCCAGTTCGCCTGCATTAAACAAAGGAAGGTGCCTGCTGATATTTACAATCTTATTATTGAATGCTGCTGATTAATACTTGTGTGTGTGTGTGTGTGTGTGTGTGTGTGTTTGTGTTGGCAAGTATGGATGCAGTGTTGCTGTGCATCAGTCTTGCCATAATAGCTTATAGGTGTCTAGAAAAATAATTCTGATTAGCAGATTCTCTCCTATTGTTTTCTGCTTTTTTCACTCATTCCTCTAATCTTTTATTCTTTTCATACTGACTTCATGCTGTCGCTTTCTTCCTTTTACTTTCCTCTTGCACCCTTTATTCCTTCCCCCTTCCCCTTGTTCTAAATATCTTCTCTTGACTATAACTTCTTCCTTCTTGCCACCCCCCTTTTAAGGGACAGTACAAAATGTTTTTGGGTGGGGAGGAGGCTGAATTTATGTTTAAAACTGACTTTGAAAGAAACAGTACCCCAATTTGAGCCATATTTCAATGAAACAATTTTGATATAGCCATCAAACTGCAATTTCCAAATGTTTGCCAAACACAACAAAATGGTGAATACTGTAGTCACTCTATTTTTTGACCTGCTAAGCAAAAATGTATTATTGCGACTTAAAGGTCCCATATTATGCTCATTTTCAGGTTCATACTTATAGTTTGGATTTCTACTAAAACGATGCTTTCATTTTCAAAAAACACATTCTTTTTCTCATACTGCCTGTCTGAATATACCTTTATTCACCCTCTGTCTGAAACGCTCCATTTTAGCGCCTGTCTCTTTAAGCCCCCCTCCTGAAAAGCCCAGTCTGCTCTGATTGGTCAGCTCTCGACGTCTCTGCAACGTCGTTGCTGCCGGGGAATTATTGTTACAGCACCGTAGCGCACTTTCTACCTATATACAGTACAGTTGTGACATCACAACTGTGCGGGAGTCCTGACGGCTCGTTGAAAGGCACCGTTTCTGAATATGTGTGCCTTTTTACTCCTTAAACAGCTTTATTATAAAAAAAAGAGACATAGATCTCTCACTTATTGCAATATGGGACCTTTTATGTATCTGCCTAGGGACAATAAATGAAAATTAGCTATGGTGCTAACTCTAGCATATTTACATTATGTACTTGTACTGATCTCCATTAATATGCACTGTCCCTATCTAAATAAACAATTACAATAACAAATGAAATAAATGAGTTGACCATTCATTGGCTGCTAAATTTTAGTTATATTAAAAGCTAACTTTATACGGCGTATTTAACTTTATTTTCTTTTTTGTGTCTAACAACAGTCCAAAACTCATACAGTTCTTCTCTACTCGATCTGTCTCTAGTTGGTTGTTCTGTGGCTGGAACACGACTGCCGTTACCAGTACGCTGATGATCTACTGCAACACGTCCGCTATGGCCTGATGGACGTCCCCACACTGCACCAGCTTGCCGGTAGCCACTCTCTGGTTAAGTCCAGCCCTACTGCTGCTGCCCTTGTGGAGGAGGCCCTGGACTACCACCACGCCACCTTCGCCCAGCCCCTCCGCCAGTCGGCCCGCACCAGGCCTCGCTTCCAGTCTCTCACCCTCTACATAGTTGGCGGGCGGAAGCGGGAGGTGAGCAGAGTCAGGGAGTTGCGCTACTTCAACCCGGCTGCACAGGAGCATGTACGCGTCGCGGGGGGGTCGAACTGGAGTGAGCTGGCGCCCATGCCCACTGGGCGCAGCCACCATTGTGTGGCCGTAATGGGGAACTTCCTATTTGTTGTGGGTGGGGAGGTGGAGCATGCCACCGGGAGGACATGTGCTGTAAGGACTGCTTGTCGATACGACTCCAGGGCAAACGGTTGGACTGAGATCGCTCCCATGAAGGCCTGCAGAGAACATTTTGTCCTGGGTGTGCTGGGTCAGTACTTGTACGCAGTGGGGGGCAGGAACGAGCTGAGGCAGGTACTGCCCTCTGTGGAGCGCTACTGTCCCAAGAGGAACAAATGGATGTTTGTCCAACCCTTCGACCGCTCACTGTCCTGCCACGCCGGCTGTGTGGCTGACAACCTGCTCTGGGTCTCAGGTATACGAGCGATAAGGAAGACAGACTCAAGATACTCACGCACTCTAACATTATGCATTACATTTAGCTGGATTCTACACATGCATGTGCACAGACACTCTCTTGGCATGTAGTCCAGATATTCACTGCTTTGTACACATTTGTACCAAAGTATTTTGCGGCCAATAAAAGCCAGAGGTGTTGTTCCTTTGTGTTACAGGTGGGGTGACAAACACAGCTCAGTACCAGAATCGACTGATGGTGTACGACCCAGAACAGGTAACTGTGACGAGATCTTACACTTTTACTGTATTAAACAGTACAGTTCTAAAAGTGCTTACGAGACCATATCAGAGATTTTAAGTGTTTCATTCTGTTAATACTACATACTTCTAGTATAGCGTGCTGTAGAGTTTCATATTTTTGAAGCAGCTTGAATCAATATTTTCATATAAACAATAGAT